>NW_022589728.1:44575680-44866214 GCF_004348235.1 Phoca vitulina
TGAAGGAAACGATCTCACTGTCTTATATATATATATATATACCCAGAAGTGAGATTACTTGATCATATGATAGTTCTATTTTTAATATTTTGAAGAACCTCCATACTGTTTTCTATAGTGGCTGCACCAATGTTCATTCTCACCAACAGTGCACAGCAGTTCCCTGTTCTCCACACTCTCACCAATACTTGTTATTTCTTGTCTTTTTGGTAATTACTATTCTAACAAGTGTGAGGTAATATCTCATGGTGGTTATGATTTACATTTCCCTGATGATTAGTGATGTTTCATGTCCCTGTTCACCATCTGGATGTATTCTTGGGAAAAACATCTATTCAGATCCTCCACCCATTTTTTAATTGAAATGTCTGGGTTTTTGCTATTAAAATGTATGAGTTCTTTATATGTTTTAGATATTAACCCCTTATCAGATATATCACTTGCAAATGTTTTCTCCCATTCCACAGGTTGCTTTTTCATTTTATTGATGGTTCCTTCACTGTGCAGAAGCTTTTTAGTTTGATGTAGTCCCACTTGTTTGTTTTGTTTTTGTTGCCTTTGCTTTGGGTGTCAAATCCAAAAAGTCATGTCAAGACGCTTACTGCCTATGTTTTCTTCCAGGAGTCTAAGGTTTCAGGTCTTACATTCAAGTCTTTAATCCATTTTTAGTTGATTTTTGCGTATGGTATAAGACAGAAGTCCAATTTCACTCTTTTGCATGTGGCTATCCATTTTTCCCAACATTATTTATTAAAGAGACCATCCTTTCCCCATTGTATATTCTTGGCACCTTTGTCCTAAATTAATTGGCTAGATATGCATGGGTTTATTTCTGGGCTCTTTATTATGTTTCATTAATCTAGATATCTGTTTTTATGCCAATATCATACTATTTTGATTACTACAGCTTTATAATATAGTTTGAAATCAGGGAGCATAATACCTCTAGCTTGATTCTTCATTCTCATAATTGCTTTAGCTATTTGGGGTCTTCTGTGGTTCCAGACAAATTGTACAATTGTTTGTTCTACTTCTGTGAAAAATGCCATTGGTATTTTGTTAGGGATTGCACTGAATCTGTAGATTGCTTTGGGTAACAGGGACATTTAACAATATGAATTCTCCCAATCCGTGAGCACAGAGTATCTTTCCATTTATTTGTGTCAATTTCTTCATCAATGTCTTACAGTTTTCAGTAAACAGATCTTTCACCTCCTTGGTTAAATTTTTCCTAGGTTATTTCCTTCTTTTTGATGTAACTATAATTCATTTATTAATTATTTTATTAATTCTAACAACTTTTTGATGGATTCTTTGAGATTTTCTATATATAATATGATGTCATCAGCAAATAGAGACAGTTTCATCCCTTCCTTTCTCATTCCGATATTTTTATTTCTTTTTCTTTCCTAGTTGCTCCAGTTAGGACTCCCCATACTATGTTAAATAAAAGCAGTGAGAGTGTTCATCCATGTCATACACCTGATCTTAGAAGAAAAGCTTTCAGTTTTTCACCACTGAATATGATGTTTGCCGTGGGCATGTCATATATGACCTTTATTATGTTGAGGTGTGTTCCCTCTATATTACTCCTATTCAACTGAAGAAAATATATGCTAGTGAAAGATTATATAGCATTTGAAAATTTTTTGTCATTACCTAAGGCTACTTTCATATTTTTTGTACTTACCCTTCTCCAAGTTTCTCTAATACATCAAAAACTTCTTCAGGCTGCTTAGTCAAACTGTCTTCACTCA
Source organism: Phoca vitulina (assembly GCF_004348235.1). Lineage (NCBI taxonomy): Eukaryota > Metazoa > Chordata > Mammalia > Carnivora > Phocidae > Phoca > Phoca vitulina. Next base: position 44,577,438 of record NW_022589728.1, read on the forward strand.
GCTTTTTTAGCTTACTGATGAGAAAAAATAGAAAGAAAATACTTTCCTTAAGACCTTTTATAAAATTTTTATTTTTAAGAGGAAATATGTTCACATTGTTCAAAAATCAAACAATATAAAAAAAACAAGGTAAATAGTTTCCTTTCAACCCCTCTTCTTAATCTGCCCAGAAACACCTGAAATAACTAGTTTTATTAGCTTATGAAATCTTTATACAAATATGAATATATATTTTTATTTCTCCCCCTACTTACCATACAAGATAGCATTTTATACACACTCTTTTCTATACACACTATTAAATACTTTGCAGCTTTCACTTAACAACATGTAGACTATGTTGGAGATTTCTACAACACAAGTACATAGAAAGCATCCTCAGTCTTTCTTACATCTATATCCTATACTATTGCAAAGATATAGCATCTCTTACTCACCAATCAGTTATTTATGGATATCTAAGTTCCCTTTTGCTATTATAAACTACATGGCACTGGATAAATGCATACATAAGTCAATTCACACATGTGCCAGTACATCTGCAGGATAAAATCCCAGAAGTGAACCTGTGAGGTCCAGAGACCACACATACACATATATACACACACACAAAAATATAGAAGCATATGTGTTGATAAACAAGTATATATGCTATAGGCATAATCATGTCATAACAAATAATACAATATAACTAATAAATCACCATAATAACTACATAGTAATCACTAAAGTTATTGATTACATTCTACATTTTATCTACTATAACTGTATGTTATATAAATATATATGTATATTGATAGATATTAACAAACTGCCCTCCAGGGGGCTTATGCCAATTTATTCTCCTGCCATTAGTACATGAGAGAGCCTCTTTTTTACAGTTCCACCAACAAAGTACTTAACTATATATTTGGATTTCAGTCACTATGTTAGCTAAAAACTTGTTACTCAGAATAGATTTAATCTGCATTTCTCTTTTTATGAGTGAAACAGTATCTTTTAACATTGTTATGAAACTAGACCATCTATTCATTTCCCTTGCTCATTTTTCTACTGTTTTTTTTTTTTTTTTTTGGTCTTTTTCTTATCTGTACATAAGGTAAATTAGCCTTTGTTTAAGCTGCAAATATTTTCACTTGTATTTTGACTTCATTTATGAGGTTTTAGTTTTATACTCTGACTGCCTGCTGTAACAAAATGTGTTTCCATTTTGTTTTGCCTTCTTAAAAATCATTTACATGTATAGCATATGCAGATAACCTGGAATCAAGAGGTGAGAGGGATTAAGCATGGTGTATTTGACAAACAAATGAAACATCATGTATGAAGAATCAAAATAATTCAATATGAATAAAGAAAAAGTGACCAGAATGTAGAGAAAGCAGGGTCAGGTTTTAAAAAAACTTTGTAAAACATGTTAAGGTGCTCTATTTAAAAATGATCATTTCCCGTATAGAAAATCTGAACAGACCAATTGCTAGTAACAAAATCGAACTGGTAATCAAAACATTACCAAAAAATAGAAGTCTAGGATCAGATGGCTTCACAGGTGAATTCTACCATTTAAAGAATAGTTAATACCCATTCTCCTCAAACTATCACAAGAAATAGAAGAGGAAGAAAAGCTTCCAAATACATTCCACAAGGTCAGCATGACCCTGATACCAAAACCAAACAAAGACAATTCAAAAAAAGAAAACTATAGGCCAATTTCCCTGATGAACACAGATGTAAAAATCCTCAACAAAATATTAAACACATAAAACAATACATTAAAAAGATCATTCACCATGATCAAGTAGGATTTATTCCAGGGATGCAAGGACGGTTCAATATTCACAAATCAACATGATACACCACATAAACAAAACAAAGCATAAAAATCATATGATCACCTCAATTGATGCAAAGAAAGCATGTGACAAAATTCACCACCCACTCAATATAAAAACTCTCAACAAAGTGGGCTTAGAAGGAAATACCTCAACACAATAAAGGCCTTATATGAAATACCCACAGTGAACATCATACTCAATAGTGAAAAACTGAGAGCTTTTTCTTGAAGATCAGGAACAAGACAAAGATGTTCATTTTCACCACTTTTATTCAACATAGTACTGGAAATCCAAGCCACAGCAATCAGACAAAAAGAAATAAGAGGCATCCATATTGGTAAAGAAAAAGTTAAACTGTCACTATCTGCAGGCGACATAGCACTGTACATACAAAATTCTAAAGATTCCACAAAAAAACTACTAGAAGTAAGAATGAATTCAGTAAACTTGCAGGACACAAAACTAATACCTAGAAATCGGTAGGATTTCTATACACTAATAGCAAAGTAGCAGAAAGAAAAATTAAGAAAACAACACCATTTATAATTACAACAAAAAGAATAAAATGCCTAGGAATAAACATATCCAAAGAGGTGAAAGACCTATACTTCAAAAACCATAAAACATTAATGAAAGGAATTAAAGATGACACAAATAGAAAAAAATTCCATGCCCATGGATTGAAAAAACAAATACTGTTCAAATGCCCATTTTACCCAAAGCAATCTACAGATTCATTGCAGTCCCTATCAAAATACCAACAGCATTTTTCATAAAACTAGAACAAATATTCCTAAAATTTGTATGGAACCACAAAAGACACTGAATAACCAAAACAATCTTGAGAAAGAAGAACAAAGCCAGAGATATCACAATTACACATTTCAAAGCTGTAGTAATCAAAATAATGGTACTGGCACAGTACACAGACACACAGATCAATGGAACAGAATAGAGAGCCCAGATAAACTCACAATTGTATGGTCAATTAATCACTGACAAAGGAGGCAAGAAGATACAATGGGGAAAAGACAGTCTCTTCAAAAGTTTGTGCTGGGAAAACTGCATGGCTATATGTAAAAGAACGAAACCAGATCACCTTTTAATACCATACACAAAAATAAACTTGAAATGGATTAAAGATTTAAAGGTGAGACCTGAAACTATAAAAATCCTAGAAGAAAACACAGGCAGTAATTTCTCTGACATTAACCATAGCAACATTTTTCTAGATATGTCAATTTGACAAGACAAACAAAAGCAAAAATAAACTATTGGGACTACATCAAAATAAAAACCTTTTGCACAGCAAAGGAAACAATCAACAAAACAAAAAAGAGAACCTACTGAATGGCAGAAGATATTTGAAAATGATGTATCCAATAAGGGGTTAATATACAAAATATATTAAGAACTTACACAACACCAAAAAATTAATTAATTAATTAATAACAATCTGATTTAAAAATGGGCAGAGGATCTGAATTGCCATTTCTCCAAAGACATTCAGATGACAACAGACACATGAAAAGATGCTCAACATCACTAATCATGAGAAATGTAAATCAAAACCACAGTGAGTTATCACCCACACCTGCCAGAATGGCTAAAATAAAAAACTTAAGAAATAACGAGTATTGGCAAGAATGTGGAAAAAGGAACCCTCATATACTGTTCCTGGGAATGTAAACTGGTACAATCACTGTGGAAACTTGTATGGAGGTTCCTCAAAAAATTAAAAACAGAAATACCATATGATCCAGTAATTCTACTACTGAGTATTTACCCAAAGAAAATGAAAACACTAATTCAAAAAGACATATGTACCCCTATGTGTATCACAGCATTATTTACAATAGCCAAGATGTGGAAGCAACTTAAGTGTCTATCAGTTTTTGAATGGGTAATGAAAATGTGCTATACACACACACAGACACACACACATATACACACACACTGAAATATTACATAGCCATAAAAAAAAGTTGAGATTTCAGACAACACTGGATGGACCTAGTGGTTATCATGCTAAGTGAAATAAGTCAGACTGAGAAAGGCAAATATCATATGATTTCACTCATACATGGAATCTTTAGAAAAATGAGTAAAGGGTGCCTGGGTGGCTCAGTCGTTAAGCGTCTGCCTTCGGCTCAGGTCATGATCCCGGGGTCCCGGGATCGAGTCCCACATCGGGCTCCCTGCTCGGCGGGAAGCCTGCTTCTCCCTCTCCCACTCCCCCTGCTTGTGTTCCTGCTCTCGCTATCTCTCTCTCTGTCAAATAAATAAAAAAAAAAAAAAAATAGAAAAATGAGTAAAAATCAAAATCAGACCTATAAATACAAGGAACAAACTGATGGTTGTCAGAGGGGACAGAGGTGGGGGATTGGGCAAAATGGGTGAAGCAGAGTAAATACAAGCCTCCCGTTATGGAATGAGTAAGTCATGGGAATAAAAAGCACAGCATAAGGATTATAGTTGATGATACAATAGCGATGGATAGGGACAAATGGTAGCTACACTTCTGGTAGCCATAACTTAATGTGTAAACTTGCTGAGTCACTATGTGAACCTATGTGTACTATGTTCACTATGTGAATTATGTGTACACCTGAACTAATGTAACACTGTGTGTCAACAATATTCAAAAAAATAAAAAATCACTTCCCCTCTAATGCAGTGGAAATATATACAGTAAGCAAAAGTGAGAAGGTAAACTATAGTTAGGGGCAGATTCAAAATATGGATGCACAGAATACATTATTTGCAGTAAGAATGAGGAGAAGTAATTCAAAATATTAAAGAGACATTATCAACAGGAACTGGTTTTGATTAAATATCATTTGATTAAAGAGTGTCTAAGAAATAAGGATCAAAGAGAAAACATCTCAGGAAAATATATTTAAGAAATGCTGACATGAAGGACAAGAAGGTAGTAACCATGTTAAAGGCTACTGAAAATTCAAACAACTTAAAGATTTTAAGTGCCCCATACAGAATTTCCACTTCCAACTATAAGCAAGCAACAAGATCCAGAATTATCTATCTGTAGTAAACAACTAGAAAACTCAACAAAACATAGAAAACAACTATTTTCAAACATTAGGTATCAGGGATTTCAGGACTGAGATTCCTAAGAAAAGGGAAAGAAATAAGCCCTACTGTCACCCATGCTTTAGATCGATTATAACACAGGGAAAGGTAAACTCAAACACAGGCCAATAACTTTGCTGAGTTGAAAAAACAGCAATGGGAGTTTGGGAGGTAATGCAAATAAAATCTACATCACAGAAGACCTGTGAGAAGAGACCTAGCAATCTACGTAGGAACTCCCTTGACTATTTAGCTGAATACCAATCTCTGCATCATTAAAAAACACTCTAAAAAAACGAACAAAATCAATTTCTCAAGGAAAAAAAATTACAAGGGAGCTGAAAAAGAACAACTCCCGGAGATCACATGCAGCTGAAAATCTTTCCCACTAAGAGAAGCTGAGAGAACTCACAATATAAATAAAGGTCACCAATAGAGATCCCTCAATGACCTTGTTTTAAAAAGGCTACTACATCACCAAAACATAAATGCTACTTTAGATTCTCCAAACAGGAAATTAAAAACAAGTCTTAAAAACACTAAGCCAATCCACAAGGTAACTTAAACTGCATACCAGAACAAGTCTAACTCCTTAAACAACTAAGGAGCCCTCATGATTTGTGCCTTATAGAAGAGGTGCCAAAGAGATCCTTAGCCCCTTCCTCCATTTGAAGACACAGCAAGATGGCCACTATGAACAAGAAAGAAAGCTTTCACCTGACTATAACCATCCCACCACCTTCAACCTTAGACTTCCAAGCTTCCAGAACTGTGAGAAACAGATTATTTATAAGGTACCCAGTCTGTGGTATTTTGTTATAGCAACCTAAACAGACTAAGACAAAAACCCAGTTTGTTTTTTGACAAGACCAACAAAATTAACAAACTCTTAGCTAGACTTGAGAGAGAGAGAGAGGACCCAACCAGAATTAGAAATGAAAGAGGGGACATGGGTCACAGAAATAAAAACAATTACAGGAGAGTACTATGAATAGTTATAAACGAACAAATTAGATAACACAGAAGAAACTGTTAAATTCTTAGAAACATATAACCTACCAAGACTGAATCCTGAAGAAATAAAAAATCTCAGCAGAACTGTAACTACTAAGGAGATTGAAGGAGTAATCAAAACTCTCTCAACAAAGAAAATCCCAGAACTAAAAGGCTTCACTGGAGAATTCTATCAAACATCTGAAGAAGAATTAGCACCAACACTCCTCAAACTCTTCCAAAAAACTGTAGAGGAAGGAACACTTACAAACTTACTCTGTAAGGCAAGCATCACTATGATACGAAAACCACACAAAGATACAACATGAAAACTACAGACCAATATCTTTAATGAATATTGATGCAAAAATCCTCAACAAAATACTAGCAAACTAAATTCATAACACATTAAAAGAATTATACACCATTACCAAGTGGAATTTACACCTGGAATGTAATAATAGTTCAACAAGTAAAAAGCAATAATTTAGGGGCACCTGAGTGGCTCAGTCAGTTAAGTATCTGACTCTTAATTTCTGCTCAGGTCATGATCTCAGGGTTGCTGAGATCAAGCCCCCTGTTGGGCTCTGTGCTGGAGGTGGAGCCTACTTGGGATTCCCTCTCTCCTTCTGCCCCTCACCCCCAGTTCACACACTCTCTTAAAAAAAATTTAAAAAGCAATTATTTAAAAAATTTAAGTATGAAAACCATATGATCATATCTCAATTGATGCAGAAAAAGTATTTGGCAAAATTCAACACCCTTTCATGATAAAACACTCAACAAATTAGAAAGAAACTACCTCAACATATCACCTTACACCCATCACCTTACACCCATTAGGACGGTACCTATCAAAAGGTAATAAATTTAACAAGAATTTAATGTTTCTTTTACCACAATTTTATTTTTTTTAAGTAGGTCCCATTCCTAATGTGGGGCCTGAACTCACAACCCCAAGATTAAGAGTCACATGCTCCACAGACTAAGCCAGCCAGGCATCCCTCTTTTACCACAATTTTTAAAAAGGTCTTAGTGACTTAAAACAGAAAAAAAGAAAACTTTCCCCATTTTTTCATTTATTTAAAACTGTTTAAACCAAAAATAAAAACTAACAAGTTAAATAACATATATACAAGTAAAACATAGGACAAAACAGCACAAAGGAAAGGAGATGAAAAATGGAAGTGTACTCTTACAAGGGCCTCACATGATGTGTGAAGTGATATAAAATTATCTGAAGGAAGATTTTTGATAAGTTAAAAAGTCATATTCTAAACCTTAGAGGAATCACTAAAAACAAAAAGCAATGAGGTAACACTAATACATCAATAGTGGAGATAAAATGAAATAAAAATTACTCTATTGATCCAAAAAGGCAAGGGGGGTGGGGAGTTCAGAGAGGAACAAAGAACAGATTATGACAAATAGAAAAAATGGCAAGACTGTAGATTTAAACTAAAATACATAAGGACACTCCCCACTTTGGTTACGATAGTGTGAAGAGGCTGAGAAATGCTCCTCAAACAAAAACACTGCACAACATCATCAAAATCAACCATTTTGGGACGCCTGGGTGGCTCAGTGGTTAAGCATCTGGCTTCAGCCCAGGTCATGATCCCAGGGTCCTGGGATTGAGCCCCACATTGGGCTCCCTGCTCAGTGGGGAGCCTGCTTCTCCCTCTGCTTGAGGCTCCCCCTGCTTGTGTTCTATTACAAATAAATAAAATCTTAAAAAAAAAACATTTTGTGCCTCAAAAAAATTGACACAAAAGCAGCCAATACACTGAAAAGCATTTATCCTGGAAACCCTCCCACAGCTTTGGATAATAACAGAAAGATTCTGTGGCCTTCCAGCCTAGGGCTGTTACCATCACCCATCCCCCAATCCCATCTGTAGCAGGAACTGTATTTCACCAGGACAAAGTTGACTATGAAAAATAGCAGCTTTGCTCCCAGAAAAAAATGGGCTCAATTTGGGACAGGAATTGAAAACTGGCAATTTTGTCAACTAAAACTGGTAAGCCTAATAATAAATAAATTATCAAACTCATAGCTTTGACAGCCAAGCTTGGGTAAGCAATAAACCAGCCAGAAATTTAACAAGGAGATTCTGAAAATGAGAGAGCCACAGAAAGGATGAGCTCTCCACATACCAGTTACTGACTGGGAAAATATGCATATGAACACAGGAGACCCACAAAAACCCATGAAAAGTAAAAGCCAAAAAAGACTTGAAAACTAGCTCCAGCTTTGAATGTGCTCTCCAACCCATACACACCTACATCAGCAGAGAGTAGAAATCATAAAGGTTCAAGGTATTTGAGCACAGCCTCTGCCCAAATCATTGGCTGATCACTAAACTACACAGAAACAGGGGAAATCCCAAATAATCCTGGCTAGAAAATAAAAATAAAACAACTGAATGGAGGCATTAATAGCCAAATACTGCAAAAAGATAGATGCCACAGTTTAGTCCAGGAAAGTTAAAAAAAAAAAAAAAAAAGGCCTAGGAGGAAAAAGGGGAGAAACCAGAGTATCTACAGCACATTATTTTAAATGCCTAGTTTTAAATAAAACAAACAAAAAAGATTATGAAACATACAAAGAAACAGTAAAGTATGACCCATACTCAGGAAAGCAGTCAATAAAATTAAAGCAATCAACAGAAAAGAAAGCAGTCATGGCAAATGATTCACAGAAGACCTAGATATTGGATATATTAGATAAAGGCTTCAAAGTGGCTGTTTTAAATATGCTTCAAAAAGTGAAACTATGTTCAAGAAATTAAAGAAAAATACCATGAAAATGACTCAACAGAGAATCTCAATAGAGAAATAGAAACTAATAAAAAGTAAGATTTAGACATGAAAAATATATCTTTCATGAAAAATACACTAGGAGAACGCAACAGCATATTTGAGATAACAGATGAAAGACTCAACAGACTTTCAGATAGTTAAGTAAAACTATCTTCCCCCCAAAACGTGAAGAAATAGTCTCAGAGACTGGTGATACATACAACATAGCAATACACATGTAATGGGAGTCTCAGGAAAAAAGACAGAATAAGGGTTAGAAAAAATTATTTGAAAAAACAGTGGCTGAAAACTTCCCAAATTTGGGGGCACCTGGATGGCTCAGTCGGTTAAGCGTCTGCCTTTGGTCCTGGGATTAGCCCCACATCAGTCTCCTTGCTCAGAGGGAAGGCTGCTTCTCCCTCACCCACTGCCCTTCCCCCATGTGCATGCGTCTCATAAATAAATAAAATCTTAAAAAAAAAAAAAACTTTCCAAATTTGACAACATTAATTTATACATCCAAGAAGGAAAACAAATCCCAAGTAAGATAAACACAAAAAGATCCACATCTAGGCACACTGTAGTCAAACTGCTAAAAGACAAAAAGTCTTGAGAAAGCAGCAAAAGAGAATGACTCATCATGAATAGTAGAACAAAAATATGATCAACAGCGGACTTCTCATCAGAAACCATGCCAGTCCAAAGATAGTGAAAGGAAACACTCAAAGGGCTAAAAGAATAGTATCTCTAAGAATTCTAAATACAACAAATTTATCTTCTAAAAATGCAGGGGAAATAAGGACATTCCCAGATAAACAAAAATTGAGAAAAATCTATTGCTAGCAGAACTTCTTTATAAGAAATAATAAAGAAGAAGAACTTCTGAGTTAAAGGAAATGGTAAATATTTACATAAACATAAAAGATATATTTATCTTTGAAAACATAAGATTATTTGAATCAACAATTACAGTATTGTATTACTGAAATTATAACAAACTTAGGTATGATATATTTATATATACAAATATAAATAGATATGTGATATATTTTTATATACAAACATAGATATAAAAGAAAGGGAAAAGAAATCGAGTTATATTGAAGCAAATTTGCTATATTTTACTGGAATTAAGTCAACCCAAAGTTGATTACAGTAAAAATAAATACTATAATCCCTAGAGCAACTACTAAGGAAAAACTGAGAAAAATGTAGTTAACAAAATTCTATTGGCTAATTACATTAAATATATATGGAGCCAACCAACACTGAAGAAATACAATTATAAGAACATATTATCAGCAACTATATGCCAACAAATTAGGCAATCTGGAAGAAATGGATGCATTCTTAGAGACATATAAACTACCGAAACTAAAACAGGAAGAAATAGAAAACCTGAACAGACCCATAACCAGCAAGGAAACTGAAGCAGTAATGAAAAATCTCCCAACAAGAGTCCAGGGCCAGATGGCTTCCCATGGGAATTCTACCAAACATTTAAAGAAGAATTAATACCTATTCTTCTGAAGCTGTTTCAAAAAATAGAAATGGAAGGAAAACTTCCAAACCTTTTCTATGAGGCCAAGATTACCTTGATCCAAAAACCAAAGACCCCACCAAAAAGGAGAATTACAGACCAATATACCTGATTTACATGGATGCAAAAATTCTCACCAAGATACTAATCAATAGGATCCAACAGTACATTCAAAAGATAATTCACCACAACCAAGTGGGATTTATTCCTGGGCTGCAAGGGTGGTTCAACATCCAGAAATCAATCAACGTGATACACTACATTAATAAAAGACAAGACAAGAAACATATGATCCTCTCAATAAATGCAGAAAAAGCATCTGACAAAGTATAGCATCCTTTCTTGTTAAAACTCTTCACAGTGTAGGGAAAGAGGGACCATACCTCAATATCATAAAAGCCATGTACAAAAAGCCCACAGAGAATCTCATTCTCAATGGGGAAAAACTGAGAGCTTTTCCCCTAAGGTCAGGAACAGAGCAGGGATGTCCACTCTCACCCCTGTTGTTCAACGTAGTACTGGAAGTCCTAGCCTCAGCAATCAGACAACAAAAAGAAATAAAAGGCATCCATTTGGGCAAAGAAGTAGTCAAACTCTCACTCTTCACAGATGACATGACACTCTATGTGGAAAACCCAAATGACTCCACCCCAAAATTGCTAGAACTCATACAGGATTTCAGCAAAGTGACAGGATATAATATCAATGCACAGAAATCAGTTGCATTTCTACACACTCACAATGAGACAGAAGAAAGAGAAATTAAGGAGTCAATCACATTTACAATTGCACCAAAAACCATAAGATGCCTAGGAAAAAACCTAACCAAAGAGGCAAAGGATCTGTACTCAGAAAACTATAGAACACTCATGAAAGAAATTGAGGAAGACAGAAACGGAAAAATGTTCCATGCTCGTGGATTGGAAGAACAAATATTGTTAAAATGTCCATGCTACCTAGAGTAATCTATACATTCAATGCAGTCCCTATCAAAATACCATCAACTTTTTTCACAGGGCTGAAACAAATAATCCTAAAATTTGTATGGAACCAGAAAAGACCCCGAATAGCCAAAGGAATGTTGAAAAAGAAAAACCAAAGCTGGTCACATTACAATTCCAGACTTCAAGCTCTATTACAAAGCTGTAGTCATCAAGACAGCATGGCACAAAAACAGACACATAGATCAATGCAACAGAATAGAAAACCCAGAAATGGACCCTCAACTCTATGGTCAACTAATCTTCGACAAAGCAGGAAAGAATATCCAATGCAAAAAGGACAGTCTCTTCAAAATTGGTGGTGGGAAAATTGGACAGCCACATGCAGAAGAATGAAACTGGACTTTTCTTATACCATACACAAAAATAGACTCGAAATGGATGAGAGACCTAAACTGAGATAAGAATCCATCAAAACCCAGAGGAAAACAAGGGCAGCAACCTCTGTGACCTCGGCCGCAGCAACTTCTTGCTAGACCCGTCTCCAAAGGAAAGGGAAACAAAAGCAAAAATGAACTACTGGGACTTCATCAAGATAAAAAGTGTTTGCACAACAAAGGAAACAGTCGACAAAACCAAAAAACAACTAACAGAATGGGAGAAGATATTTGCAAATGACATTTCAGATAAAGGGCTAGTATCCAAAATCTATAAAAAACTTATCAAACTCAACACCCAAAGAACAAAAAATCCAATCAAGAAATGGGTAGAAGACATGAACAGACATATCTCAAAAAAAGACATACAAATGGCCAACAGACACATGAAAAAATGCTCCACATCACTTGGCATCAGGGAAATACAAATCAAAACCACAATGAAATACCACTGCACACTAGTCAGAATGGCTAAAATTAACCACTCAGGAAACGACAGATGTTGGTGAGGATGTGGAGAAAGGGGAACCCTCTTACACTGTTGGTGGGAACACAAGCTGGGGCTGCCACTCTGGAAAACAGAATGGAAACGCCTGAGAAAGTTGAAAATAGAATTACCTTACCATCCAGTAAGTGCACTGCTAGGATTTACCCCAAAGACAGATATAGTGATCCGAAGGGGCACCTGCACCTCAATGTTTACAGAAGCAATGTCCACAATAGCCAAACGATGGAAAGAGCCAAGATGTCCATCGACAGATGAATGGATAAAGATGTGGTACGTGTGTGTATATATATATATATATATATATATATATACACACACACACACACACATTTCATTTTTTTGATGGCTGAGTAGTATTCCATCATATATACTCATATATATAATATGATGGAATACTACTCAGCCATCAAAAAAATGAAATCTTGCCATTTGCAATGATGTGGATGGGACTAGAGGGTATTATGCTAAGCGAAATAAGTCAGTCAGAGAAAGACAATTATTATATGATCTCACTCATATGTGGAATTTAAGAAACAAAACACAGGATCATAGGGGAAGAGAGGAAAAAATAAAACAAGATGAAATCAGAGAGGGAGAACCATAAGAGACTCTTAATCATAGGAAACAAACTGAGGGTTGCTGGAGGGGAGGGGAGTGAGGGGATGGGGTAAGTGGGTGATGGACATTAAGGAGGGCACATGATGTAATGAGCACTGAGTATAAGACTGATGAATCACTGACCTCTACCTCTGAAACTAATAATACATTATATGTTAATTAATTGAATTTAAATAAAAAATAAAAAATTTTTGGGGGCGCCTAGGTGGCTCAGTCGTTAAGCATCTGCCTTCGGCTCAGGTCATAATCCCAGGGTCCTGGGATCGAGCTCCGCATCAAGCTCCCTGCTCGGTGGGGAGCCTGCTTCTCCCTCTCCCACTCCCCCCGGCTTGTGTTCCCTCTCTCACCGTGTCTCTCTCTCTGTCAATTAAATAAATAAAATCGTTTAAAAAAAATTTTTTTTTAAAAAGAAAGTATGATAAACTCAGTTAAAAAAAATCTTGAACTTTAAATTAATTGAATTGGACATTTAATTTAATCATTTGTCAAGTTCAGATCTATTCACCTGAAAGGAATCTTTTCACCCAGATTTCTTTTAGAGAAGTATAAAAGCAAAAATCCCCAAATAATGTTTTATAAAGAGTAATTTATTATTTTAGTCTGTAAAATTCAGTGAACAGTCTTACCCTCCACCCTGTGACTTCTGCTATTGCCAATACCACTATAAGAATTGTCAAGTAGAAAGCAGAAATGATCAGAATTTAACTTCTTAGTTATCACATTACTGTCACATTTATTTGTAATTAAGCATTTTATGCTAATCCTGAATTCATAGCTTGCTGTGATTAGCATACAAATGTAAGCCAATAATACATTCATAATTCTCTTTAAAGGCTTAAGTTAAACTGTCCATAAACTAATGAGTAATTTTTTAAAAATCATGCAATTTCAGTTGCCACAAACTTTTCTACAACTCATGCATTGCTGGAATAGAAATGATTCTTTTGTATTAGAGGAATTGTGAAGATCTGAAATAACCAAATGGTTAGTTAACATACAAAATCCTATAAAATAAAAAATAATAGGATGTTTACTTTAAAATTGAAGCTATTGTTTAATATTTAAAATTATGTGAAAGATAAATATGAAGAATTTCAAAAGAAATATATATATATATATCATTCCAATTAATAGACAGATTGTGAAATTGGATTAAAAAGGCAAGATCCAACTACATGCTATCTACAAAAAACTCACCTTAAATATAAAGACACACAGAGATTAAATAAAAGGCTGGAAAAATACATACCATGTGAAACTAATCAAAACAAAGCTGTATTGATATCAGTCAAAGAAGACTATGGAAAAATTAATGTCAGCAGAGATAAAGAGGGATATTTCATAATGATAAAAGGGTCAATTTACCAGAAGACATAACAACCCTACACATGTAAGAACCCTGAAACACAGCTTATAAAAACATGGAACAAAAACTGAAAGAATTGAAAGGAGAAAAGGACAAATCCAAAATAATCATTGGCGATTTCAACACTCCTCTCTCAATAATTGATACAGTAAGTTTACAAAAAATCAGTAAGGATATAGAAGACAAACAATACTATCAACCAATTTAAGTTTTTTATTTCATATCTTTTATTTCTAGTTTCTTTATTTATACAATTTTTTTCAATAATTTCCATTGCTCTGGTAAATTCTCCTAACTCTTCACAGGTGTTGTTCACCTTTCACCAGGTACTTTTAACATAGTAATCATTGTAACTTCAGAGTCCCTGTATCTGGATCATCTCTGGTTCTGGTTTGGTAGACTATTTCATCTTCTGACAAAGAATCATTTTCCTTGCTTTCGGAGGTACTGTATCATTTTCACTTGAATTCCAGACATCCCACCCCACCCCCCCAACACACATGCAAACACTGATACAGAATTACGTAGTCTAAGTGGCTCTGGGGGAACAAAAAAGGCACATATATGATACAGGAATTGTGTCCTAATATATAAAGAATTCTTATCAATGGGTAAGACAAAAATCCAAAAATAAAAATGGTGAAAAATATGAGCATTCACAAAAAATATACAAATGGCTAATAAGCACATTGTGTCATGAGGGAAATAAAAAATAAAACTACAATAAGATACCACCACCCACAAAAATGGCTAAAATTAAAAAGACAATACCAAGTATTGGTAAGGAGGTAGAACAAGAGAATCTCTCATACACTGATATTGGAAAAGTTAAATAGTCACCTTAAAAAAAAACAGATTAGCAGTTCTTCTAAACTTACAAGCACACACTTATACAATTCTACTTCTAGGTATTTACCTGAGAAAAATAAGAACAAATGTCCACCAAAGACCTGTACACAAATATTCATAGCAGCCTTATTCAAAACAACCAAAAACTGGAAAAAAAAATCCAAATATCCATCAACTAGTGGATGAATAAACAAACTGCGGTAAATCCATACACTAGAATACTGAAAGGGTTCTATTCAAAGCCCCCTACCCTGCCAAGCTTACAGACAAAACTCACAAGTGTCTGTACTTGGTCCTAAACGCTCTGTTTTTCCAGGTCATGGTGCCCCTCATTCTCAGGAAATAGACCACAACCACAAAACATACTCTTCTCTAGCTGGACCACAACCCACATCCCAGACAAACCACGAACAGAGCCCCCAAGAAACCTGTCACCTCATGCTCTACCTGGCCAAGAGATGACCACCTCTTCACACACCCTCCCCCATCGGCACAGCTACAACCCTCTCACATCCTTAAAACTCCTTAAAAGGCCCAGCCTAATAGAAACTTGGGGACATCTCTCATGATGTCTGGCCTCTCTCCCTTTGAGAGTGAATGAACTCTGTCCTGCTTGTTGCTCTGTGTTTTGTGCAATTCTTTGCCGCCCACATCACTGGCCACCCTAACAAATATTCTGCAATAAAACCTAACTACTACATTCAAGATCCTAAACAAATCTCAAAATGATTATTGTTGAGCCCCCCCCCAAAAAAAGAGTTAATTTTATTCTATGTAAATTACATCTCAATAACAATTACCAAAAAAAAAAAAAAAAAGTATCTAAATGTAGTTGTAAGGAGGGATGCCTGGGTGGCTCAGTTGGTTAAGTGTCTGCCTTAGGCTCAGGCCATGATCCCAGGGTCCTGGGATCAAGTCCTGCATAGGGCTCCTTGATCAGCAGGGAACCCTCTCCCTCTGCCTGCCGTTCTCCCTGCATGTACTCTCTCTCTGACAAATAAATAAATAAAATCTTTAAAACTAAAAAAATTTTAAAATTAAATAAATAAATAAATGTAGTTGTAAGGAAATTATTTGTGATTACAGTAAGAGCAATTTAGTGGCATGGTAAAGGCAGAAGCCAACCTGCAGTGGTATGAGACAACAGAATCAAGTGAAGAGGTAGAAACAACAATTATGGATCACCCTCCACTTGAAGTTTCTGGAAAGGATAAGTGACTGGAGACATGAGTTTGAGAAAGAAGATAAAGCCAAACAAGCAAAAACCCATTGGAAATGCTTGAGTAAGTATAAATGCTATTTTGAATGAATTGGGAAAATAAGGGAAAATTGAAAATACAAGTGACAAGAAGAGCTAAATACTAAAGCATGTCCTTGAAAAGGGTGGAAGGAATGAGATCCAAAGCACATGTGGATGGGAATGACTTAACCTCAAAGGGTTGGGGACACCTCTCTCATTATAATAGGAGGAAAGGATGGGCAGACTTAAACAGTAGATTAATGGTTATGGGAGCTCTTATATATTGACTTCTATTTGCTTTAGGAAGTCAGAGGGATATTCATCTGAGTGAGGAAGTTAAAATCTGAGATTTGAGAATATAGGACTATATTTGAAACAGCCAGAGTGGAGAACAAACACAAAACAAAACAAAACACCTCATAAAGTTTAAAAGGATTACTAGATAGCATTGCAGGCCTTGTTGAGGCCTAGTGAAAGAACCATCTTTGAGGTTTCGTATTTTCTTCAGCACTGCTCCGAAGTCTTAAAGTGTGTAAGGAAAAAAAGCACACAGTGGAATCTGGCATTTTGCCAGACACATGCTACAGAAGAACAATGAGACAAAGGAATTAAAGATATTGGCGAAAGAATGGCTAAGACATGGATGTGGTAAGAAAGAAAGAAAAATAGGAAGGGGCTAATGAGCAGGGGGAAAGAGCAAAGTAGGTACTATGAACCAAAGACTATGTACATATCCCTACCAGAAAGAGTCAGTCTCTTAAATTTTCAAAAATATTCACTACTATGCCTCAGAAAGCAAAGGTGCTTCATGTCCTTCATGGCTAAGTAAGCACAAGCAACTCACAATGAGCCATGTACATGATATAGTGAGGGAGACAGCCTTATACTAACAAATCTCTTTAATACTAAACCAAAAGGTAATCTAACCACTATATACTTCTTCAGAAGTTACAAAAGTTTTCTCCAAAGCAGGCTCATAATCTGGCTCACTTTAAACAAACAAGTCATAGGTCCTCCAAGCGAATCCAGTAAACACTAAGAATTTTCTATTACTTCACAGGTCTTATTTTCTCAACATGTTGAACAACGGAAATGTTACTAATGTAACTGAGGCAAAAAGATGGTCTCTAGGGTGTCTGTCAAGTGAAAACACATGATTTCTTTTGGTAAACAATTCCTGTTTTATGTCATTTGTCTTTATTTCCTCTTTCCCTTTCTGCTGTTTTAAATGAAAACTAATCATTTCAATTATGGTTTAATTTTAAATAATTTTTATATTGTCGGCTTTGAAAACCCTTACAGCTAAAAAAAACCTCATAATTAAAAGCCAATTTAAAATACATATATACATACACACACACACATTTTCCTATTTTATTGCCTTGGCAAACACAATACAATGAGCATAATTTCATCTATACTTGACATACTGCTGTTTTTAACACCCTGGAATTTCATCATAACTTTATGTTTTTAACCAGAGGTCCAAAAAATTCTTAACTAGTGCCTTTAGAGCATACACTCTCCCAGGTGCTAGGGAATTCCGTGAAGGACAAGTAATGCACAAGATATTTCTCTTATGGAACTGGATAGATAGGGCTTATTACATACTTAAGCAGACATACCACAGAACTGTCTTATTAAAACAAGTAAGTGGCAGTCATTTCTGGGCGGCATGGGACAGAGTGGTCAATGGCCTGCAGAGCAACATGCCTAAGCTTTATTGTGACTGCTGTGGCACATACCTCACCCATGACTCTCCATCTATGAGAAAGACACACCGCAGTGGCAGGAAACACAAAGATAACGTGAAAGACTATTGTCAGAAATGGATGGAAGAGCAGACTCAGAGCCTGATCGACAAAACAACCCCCACATTTCAACAAGGAAAAATACCTCTGCTCCTCCTCCTGCAGGGGCAATGAGCCCGCCTCCCCCCAGCCTCCCAGGTCCTCTTCGCCCTGGTATGATGCCAGCACCCAATATGGGAGGCCCTCCTCCTCCTGGGATGATGCCAGTGGGACCTGCTCCTGGAATGAGGTCGTCTATAGGAGGCCACATGCCAATGATGCCTGGGCTCCCAATGATGAGACCTCCTGCCTAATCCATGATGCCCACTCGGCCAGGAATGAATCGACCACACAGATAAGGCGATATGGGAACCTCTTTATATCCATTTTATATTACTTGTTCTACTTCACCAGGAGACTATGGTGCTGAGACTCTGGGTGTTTTCGAACAACATGACAAGGAAAACTTGCTCCCCCTTCCTATCAAAGAGAGAACAGGTTTTGCAGGGGAATAATGACCCAAAAAAATCAATTTTCCTTTGTACTGTGAAATGTGAAAATAAAACTGTCAACTGTTTTAGTTAAAAAACAAACAAGTAAGTGGCTAATACTGTCTTTTCCTTTCCTGTCATTTGACCTTCTATCTCATAAAGCAGGAGAGAACAATCTATTATACTGCCATTGCTAATACATGAGGAAAAGCAGTCTTCTCCCACATTGTTTTCAGATATTAGAATTTTTTTTTTTTTTAGCTACAACCAACTTCTCCAGTAATTCAGTATTTAAATGCCCACTTCAACCTTACCCTCATCCACAAGCTTGTTTATCTCACTTTTGTATTTCCTGTTCAGTGTAAGAATTTCTGTTAATATTTTTTCCAAGGTCCCAATATAAAGTTTTCTACACCTTCAATGGGAGGGTGGAGGAATCATTCTATATTGACTAATCTCAGTTTTCTCCAAATTCTCCTCGATATTTTATCATTCAAGAATAAGTTACAATTGGGGCGCCTGGGTGGCTCAGTCGTTAAGCGTCTGCCTTCGGCTCAGGTCATGATCCCAGGGTCCTGGGATCGAGCCCCGCATCGGGCTCCCTGCTCCGCGGGAAGCCTGCTTCTCCCTCTCCCACTCCCCCTGCTTGTGTTCCCTCTCTCACTGTGTCTCTCTCTCTGTCAAATAAATAAAATCTTTAAAAAATAATAATAATAAGTTACAATTAAAATTACACCTCAAATAAGGATATTATGGTGATATATTGTTTAATATTCTTATCTTTTAGAGATGCATACTGAAATAGTTAAGAAGGCTATGGGGGCGCCTGGGTGGCTCAGTTGGTTAAGCGTCCGACTCCTGATTTCGGCTCAAGTCATGATCTCAGGGTCATGGGACTGAGCCCCATTTGGGGCTCTGTGCTCAGTGCAGATCATGCTTGTCCCTCTCCCGCTGCTCCTCCCCAACACCTGCTTGCATGCTAATAAATAAATAAATAAAATCTTAAAAAAAAAAAAGAATGCTATGATAGGATATCTGGGATTACTTCAAAATATTAAAGGGTGGGGGATGTGTATGGAAATATAAATTATGTAAGACTGGCCAGATGTATTAAATTGTTCAAATTGGGTGATGGGTACACAGAGGTTTATTCTCTCTTCTTTACAAAACTGCTTCAAGTTTTCCATAATAAAAAAAAAAAATTTAAGAGTAAATGGTAGGAATTAAATGAACTGCAACTGGTCTAGGAAAGAAAAAATGTATATTCATTGTAAATTATAACAAAATACAGAAGTAAATTAAATGCCTAAACATATATTATAGAACATCTATTCATGAGATTATCAAGTAGCCACTAAAAATCATCCTGTAGAAAATTCACTGACATAAAACAAGTGAATATATTGCTAAAAGAAAAAAAGGGCAGGTTACAAAATAATGTGCACAGAATTAAATCATTCTCATGTTTTCTTTTAAGCATCGGTGTATTTGCATATGTACATGCACACAAACACACTGGCACCAAACTACTAGTAGACTTTGTTTTGTTCACTGCTATATCCCCAGCACCAAAAACTGTGCCCAGGACATAAGAGGAATTCAAATATTTGTTGCATGTAAATATTTTAGGATTCCAAGCACCAAGGTTTGATCTGAGGGGTGACTCTATCTTATGCTTTTGTTCCATAAGGTTTCTAAAATAAACATTCATTTTTTTATATAATTGGGGGAAATTTTTAAAAATTGTATCTTATAAGAAAATTAAAATTTTTCTGCATGACTCAATAATTGTTTCATGAAATGCATTTTATAAAATCATTTTATACACTGAAAAGAAAGGCCTCTTTATAGGCTGAATTAATAAACTGACCAAGGCAATCAGAACTAGTAAAATCAGTATCTGTTAATCAGTCTTATTCTTGTGAGTGAATTTTGCAACTGCTTAGGAAATACTATCTTTACAAAAACTAAACTTTCTTTTTTTTTTTTTTCCTTAAGATTTATTTATTTATTGGGATGCCTGGGTGGCTCAGTGGGTTGGGCATCTGTCTTCAGCTCAGGTCATGATCCCAAGGTCCTGGAATCGAGTCCCACATCAGGCTCCCTGCTCAGCAGGCGGCCTGCTTCTCCCTCTGCCTGCCACTCTCCATTTGTGCTCACTCTCTCTCCTCTCTGTCAAATAAATAAATAAAATCTTTTAAAAAAATTTATTTATTTGACAGAGAGAGAGAGATAGCACAAGAGGGAGGGGAAAATGGGGAGGGAGAAAGAATCTCAAGCAGATTCAGTACTCAGTGTGGAGCCTGACGTGGGGCTCAACCTCACAACCCTGAGATCACGACCTGAGCTGAAAGCAAGAGTTGGTCAGTCGCTTAACCAATTGAGTGACCCAGGCATCCCCAAAAACTAATATTTTTTAAAATGCATCTTCAACATGGGTACAAAAACTGACCAAACTGTATTTAAAAATTCATCCATTTATATTCATTTAATATACACTTACTGAATTTGTAGACATTAAGCTACATGCTGGGGTAATGCAAAGAAAGTTAAAATACAGCCCTTGACAACCCCAAACTCCTA
Source organism: Phoca vitulina (assembly GCF_004348235.1). NCBI lineage: Eukaryota > Metazoa > Chordata > Mammalia > Carnivora > Phocidae > Phoca > Phoca vitulina. Next base: position 44,598,520 of record NW_022589728.1, read on the forward strand.
ATAAAGTAGGAAAGACAAATACATAAGAGCTAAACGAAATGTAATAATAAAGGTTGTTAAATTTATTAGGGCTTTTATTGGCCTTGTGCTGGGCACTTAATAAGCATTTTCTCATTTAATCTCTGTAACAACCTTTTTGGTAGCTACTAAAATATTCTCAGTTTTTAAGTAAGGAAACTAAGGGTTAAGTGACTTCCCCAGCCGCCTGGTCAATAAATGGCAAAACAAAATCAAAACCAAGGTCTGTCCAAGACATGGTATGGAGCCTTCTCACTGTTAGGAAGCTAACAGATACCAAAGCACACTCATTAATTTCCATCTATTACTACATCAAGTATCATACATCAGTCTCATATTTAAGGGGGATATTCTTTTGTAAGTGTTCCTAAGAATTTCTCATCTTCGAATCAATTAGTTATTTCTACTCTGAAATGTACTATTATAGACACTAAACTACGACCTCCTAGAACAGGACTTAGCAGCTGCTTTGTTTCTCCCAAAGCTATACTATGCACTCAAGAGATTAAACAGATAAACTTTTAGCTTGCTGTATGCTTCTTAAATTCAAATCACCATACCATATTATAGGAGATGATATATGGTCTAGGCAAATAGCAATTTAAATTATGTTTTAGGAAATGTGGTATGGGGGAGCCAAAGAAATGAAGTTCTGAACTACATTATGGTGATTATGGTAATGGTGGAATACTGCAAACTGTGTAAGATAAACATACTCTTCCTCCAGAGATTTCTTCCCAATCTTCTAAATGTCCTACAAGCCAAATTCCACAATGGAGAAGAGAACTAAACAACTGTAAAACTAGGGCATGGTTTTGTCTCTTGCAACCCAGAAATGTGGTCACAAGGATCTGGGCTTAAAAAGTTAACAGTCGAAATGACAGGAAAGAACAAATTCAAGAGAAATTCTGAAAGAACCATCATTTCTAACTGCATACAAGATAAAAAGATGGAAGAGGACCTAACTGATCCTCTCAATCCCCTAATTTCCATAACCTCCATTCTAGCCAGTGGGCTATTCCTTGAACGTCCTGAATTTTCACATCATACGTTTTTCAAAAATCACATAATCACTGTACTATAAAGAGCAGATATTGTATAGTTATTTGTACATGATGCAAGATATATAGGTAATATTTCTATATGTCCATTCTCTCTTACCTGATCTTGTCAGTTAACCACTTCTTTAAAGATACACTCAAAAAAGTCTTCTCTGGGACATCTGAGATAACCTTCTGTCCCCTACCACCATCCCTACCCACCTACCCACCCAAACACAAAGAACTAATCCCGTTGTCAACTATCGTCCCATAGCACTTAGCACACTGAGTCATTATTCCTTTCATTATTTATTTATTGTATGAGCTTATCACTACAGCTAAAATGGGAATTCCATGAAGATATGGATCATGTCTCATCTAGCCTCATATCTGCAGAATCTCACACACTACTGTTTAGTAAACTTTTCTTTAATAAATAAACGAATAAACAAATGAAAAAAAATTTTCTAACTACTAGAGACCTTATGGAACTTCAAAATTCCAGTCACTCACACAGTGCCCTTAAGGAGAAAAACCTATCTTCCTGTATAAGTTGTTATGGTTCATCACATGCTATTTCAAATTAAATCAGCTTTACCATCCCGGTAATAAAAAGTAAATATAGCTAGAAGTTGATCCAGAGGCCAAAAGCATCCATACAAGGGCTGAAATGGCCAACAGGGATGTTCCAGATTTCATGGTTGCAAAATGGCCCAATTAACCTTAGGTTTCAGAAAGTGTAAACGCTATGTGAACAAAGATGACAAAGGTCATGGGAGCTCATGTCATTTTTCCAAGTGACTCTAAGCTGCTACTTCCTTTATTAATGGAGCCAATTCCACAAGCCAGGATTAGAGACACTGAAGCTCATATGGAACAAGCAGCTGACTAGGCACCTTCCCATGCTACCCCATGCACATTTCCTGAGTTATCCTTGCACTAAAATTCTATTACTGAAGATAATCTGTGTATCTCTCTTCCTTTTGGTCTTAGAGGACATAAGGAACAGAGTAACTAACACAGGAAACCAAGCAGAAGGAAGACACACACACCAAATGCAAACTGGCAAAAGAGTGACATCACTAATCAGTAGAGAGGTTAGATGGAAGACAGGAATTCTGTTTTGAACATATTGCTTTTGAGGAGACAGCAAAGTAGTCAAATGTTATTTAGTAGATTGAAAATACTGAATAAGACTGAACACAAAAGACTGATTCTCAAAAGTATGTATTTATGGGTCATTTCAATCAAAGTTGAAGCCGTAAGAGTGGATAAACTCACCAAGGAAATAACTACATAAAAAGAGGAGGAAGATAGGACACAGAAAATGCAAGGTCAGTCTCAATTATGAATTGGAAAGAAGAGCACATAAAACAGAGAAACAGAAGCAATAGAAAAATCAGAAGGCCAGAGAAAAAGAAAACTTTAAGAAACAGAGATAGAGGGGCGCCTGGGTGGCTCAGTCTGTTAAGCGTCTGTCTTCGGCTCAGGTCATGAACCTAGAGTCCCCGGATCAAGCAGAGTCTGGGCTCCCTGCTCAGTGAGGAGTCTGCTTCTGCCTCCCCTCCCCATCCCCCACTCCTGCTCTCTCCCTCACTCTCTCAAATAAATAAGATCTTAAAAAAAAAAAAACAGAAACAGATATAAGAGGGATAAGAACAGAAAAAAGGTTTCTGATCTCCACAAGCAATGTCTAAAAACCTGTTACCTTAAAGCAGTTTCGTTAGATAGACAAGGCCTGAGCATGTTTCAACAGAATGAAGCCTTACAAATAGAGATTTTAAAGATTCTAGAATCGGGGAACAAAAATGTGACTATAGGAATAAAGTTATAAAAGTATAAGAAGGGACATGTTCAAAGGTTACATGAAAGTTAGAAAGAGAGGAAATTGCCTTCTACAATACAAGCAAAAATTATGTAGGAACTATAATCAAATGAAATTAAGATGAACTACTATAAGGTAGTTCTTCTGTCTGCCAGTCATAGAATTTCAACCTTCTCTACAAAGTAGATGAAGTCTTCTGTGTAATATTACGTGAAAATATAAGGGTTAAGACAAAAAAAGAAAGTGCAAATTTAGGGGACTGGAGCTCTGAACCTAGGCAGGAGTTAACAGCTTTTTCTGAAAGTCTGTTAACACCAAACTAGCTCCATGCAAGAAACAGGCCAGTCATAAAAGACTTAAGGTAAGAAAAAAAAAAAAAAACGAAAGGACTATATTTAATCCTCTTCCTTTCCTTTCTCTGTTTCCAGCTTTGGAGCAGCAGTTTACAAGTTTGTAGACAGGTTGTAACTTCTGCTAAGGACGTCTCTTCAGCTTTGAAGAGAATGAATGAAAGACACTTCAGAAGAAGGCACAGCCAGCTGTTTATAATGGACTAAAAGTTTACTTTGTTTTGTTTTTTAGTTGCGGTAAAATATACATAACAGAGAATTTATTATTTTAACTATTTTTTAACTATTTTTAACTATTTATTTTATTTAACTATTTTTAAACTTTTTTAACCATTAATTTTTTTATTTTATAACTTTTTTAACTATTTTTTAACTACTTACTATTTTATTTTTTATTTACTATTTTAACTATGTTTTTAAAGATTTTATTTAGTTACTTATTTGAGAGAGAGAGAGTGTACGAGTGGGGGGACTGGAGAGGGAAAGCGAGAATCTCAAGCTGACTCCACGGTAGGCGAGCGCAGCCTCGATCTCACGACACTGAGATCATGACCTGAGTTGAAACCAAGAGTCAGACGCTTAACCGCCTGAGCCACCCAGGCACCCCTCACTATTTTAATTATTTTTAAGTGTACACTTAAGTGGTATTAAGTACATTCATACTGTTATGCAACCATCACCACTATCCATCTCCAGGAGTTTTCATTATCCCAAACTAAAATTCTTAATCCATTCAACAACTTGACATTTTCCCCTGCCCTTGTCCCACTAACCACCATTCTACTTTCTGTCTTGATGAACTTGGCTACTCTAGGTACCTCATGTAAGTGGAATCATACAGTATGTGTGTCTTGTGGCTGGCTTCTTTCAGTTAGCATGTTTTTAAGATTCATCCATGTTGTATGTAGCATGTATTACAATTTCCTTCCTTTCAAAGTTGAATAACATACCAGAATGTATATACCACATTTTGCTTATCCATTCATCTATCAGTGGACACTTGGGTTACTTCTACCTTTTAGCTATTGTGAATAATGCTAAAAATAAACTCTGGTGCACAGACATCTCTTTGAGTCCCTGCCTTCAATTCTTTTGGATATATACCTAGAAGTGGAATTGCTGGATCATATGGTAATTGTATGTTTCATTTCTTACAGAACCATCACACTGTTTTCCACAGTGACTGCACTATTTTACATTCCAATGTACAAGTATTCCAATTGCTACACATCCTAGACAATACTTATTTTCTGGCTTTAAAGGAAGAGAAGCTGAGACAACACCTATTTTCTGGAAATAGATATAAATATAGATACAGATACAGTTACAGATATATAGATAAAATAGCCATCCGAAACAGTATGACATGATCTCATTGTGGTTTTGATTTGCATTTCCCTAATGAGGAGTAATGTTGAGCTTCTTTTCACAGATTTATTGTCTATATGGAGAAATTTTGTCTATTTGGAGAAATGTCTATTCAAGTCCTTTGCCCATTTTTTACTTGGGATATGTGTTTTGGCCAAAGACTTTTAAAGAGAGACACAAATGAAGGCTTTCTACATTGCTACTCCTAGCTCCCTAGTCAGGAATAATTAGGATATGCCTTCTAGATCTCTTGGGAAACTAATCATGGAGAGGAGGATCTGGTCAGAGTGCAAATCTGGCAGAAGAAAAGAACTTCCAACTCTGCAAGAACAGAGGTTCCTTCCTTTTAAAGGTCCTTCCACCTCATTTCAACTCTGTCATTTTCAATGTGTTTTTCTTTCATGCCAAATTTCCCTGTATTTTAGTAATCACACTACTGGTAGCTATTTAGTAAGTCAGAACTTTTATTAACATACGGTTACTGATGCCATATGCTAAGCACGATGTTGCATCTTATATGCAGTATCTCATTTAAATTTAAGTTCTCGGAGCACCTGGGTGGCTCAGTCGGTTAAGCGTCTGCTTTCAGCTCAGGTCATGATCCCAGGGTCCCTGCTGAGTGGGGAGTCTGCTTCTCCCTCTTCCTCTGTCCTTCCCCGCCCCCAGCTTGTGCACTCTCTCTCTCTCTCTCAAATAAATAAATAAAACCTTTTAAAAAAAAAACAAAATTTAAGGCGTGCCTGGATGGCGCAGTCAGTTAAGCATCCAACTCAGTTTTAGCTCAGGTCGTGCTCTCAGGGTCATGAGACGGAGTGCCGCATAAGGCTCTGTGCTTACCGTGGAGTCTGCTTAAGACTCTCTCTCCCTCTCCCTCTGTCACCCCCCTGCCCCACACGCTCTCTCTCTTTCTCTCTCCCTCTCTCTAAAATAAAGAAATCTTTAAATAAGTAAAATAAATAAAATAAAGTTCTCCTCTTCAACCCTAGTGGTTTCATCTTCAATACTGTTAGAAAAGTAAAACATCTTTAAAACACATGAAAGGTTTTCATTCTTCAGTCTTCCAACATTCCATTATCAAGCAATGTCAGTCTCAATATTAGCCTTAAAGAATATTTTTTTTTTTAAGATTTTATTTATTTGACAGAGAGAAAGAGCGAGCACGTGCAAGAGAGCACAAGCAGGGGGAGCTGTAGAGGGAGAGGGAGAAGCTGACTCCCCGCTGAGCAGGGAGCCTGATGCAGGGCTCGATCCCAGGACCCTGGGATCATGACCTGAACGGTAGGCAGATGCTTAACTGACTGAGCCACCCAGGCGCCCCTTAATTAATATATTCTAAATTATACAACAATGACTCTGCCTTGAATCCACAAAATCAAACATCTTTTCTACTTCATCCACAGAAAGCACATTTTACCTCAAACTAATAAAATTCAAGGATCATTTTTTTCTGCTTCCTTTTGCTTTGTAAAGGCCAAACATTTTGTGAATATTTAGATGTTTAGCTCTAAAGTAATACAACTGATTTTTTTTTTAACTCAACTAGAACATACGTATCTAAGTGAAAGCTGTCCTTTTATCTCTTTGGAAAGCTATGTGTTTCTTCAGAAGATGTTGACAGTGACAGATGCATTTCTGAAACACTTTAGAAAATGTCTTCAGAGACAAATGGTTTACAATCACCACTTCTTCTAATCTTCACAAAACCCAAAGAAAGGTACTATTACCTCCATTTTGCAAGTGAGTACACCGAGACTTAGAAAAGTTAACTTGCCCACCACTGCACTGAGTAAATGGCAGAGGTAAGACAAGAACCAAAGTCTATCTGACTCTAAAGCTCTGGCTTTTAATTGTTTTGCTGTAAGTATCACTGTCTTAATAGTAAAATAGACGTGATTTGATGATCTCATAGAGTATTTACTTTTTATAAAACTGTTTTAAAATTTATGAGGGTTTAGTTAATTACTGGCACTAGAATGAGATGAAATCCACCTAAGAAAACAGGTGCTCTACAATACATAGAAGACTTTTTAAATTAAAAGTCTTATTCTTCAGCTCTATCATACCATTTCCTCTCAAGTTGGGCTCTTTGCCCAAAAGTACTCTAAAATTATAATTTCCTGCCAAAGAGCTTTAAAGGAAAATAAGCTGAGATTTTTATCCGTCCTTCACCCTTTAGAGTCTTTCATTTTTGTTTTCTAAGAATCTTTTCACTTAACCTCAATTGGAAAGCGACAGGATTCCTTTTAATTTCTTGTAACAAACCTATTCAAAGTTAAGAAATGCTGCAACATACTCCCTAGCTTTAAAGACATGTTACTGCATTCACTTTCTTAATAAAGTGAATTATTAAAAAAAAAAAAATCCAGAAAATGCAGACAACATAAAACAGCACATTTGAAAATGCTGACATATTCATTTCCTGCTAAATTAAAATTAAAAATAATCTTATAAGAAATATGCAGAGCTATAAGTCTCATAACTTTTAATCCGGGTCCTTATAAAGATTTTTAAATACTCAATAACCATACCTAGATTTGGGAACTACAAAACAGAACAGAATCTTTAATTGATTAAAAATAAAAGAGGAAACTTGCCGAGGTCTACCCATGTACCTGCCATACAGAAAAATCTACCATAATTTGTGCCAAAGACACTACCTACACTTTAAAACTAGATTTACTCATATATTTTGTTCCTCACTTGTTTCCCTACATCTCAAAATTTGAAGATAAAATATGAGGATTTAGTCTCTGTACGCTCACAACTCCTCGTTTCCATCCCTAGAATACTAGAATTGGATTAATCCCAAACATAAATACATCAATTAAAGGTGTACCTACATTAATAAAAGTGTAATTTCAGGGAGACTTTAAACTAAAAATATTAACTTGTGTATCATTCAATGAGTTCTGTACTCTGACTTCTGCTTAATTTGTATAGACTTTCATAAATAGAGATGGGGGCTGTGGAGACTGGCTGAGTTCAGCTATTTGCACAGATGGACACTATTTTGCTTGGTTTCTCAGTACAGTTTTATTACACAGCAACAGCACATATGAAGCGACCTCTCAGCATTTCCCTGTGGTTCTTTGTAAGCAAATTAGGAGGATTATGGCGCTTTATGAAAATATTTTTGCTTTTTTAAATTGGGAGTATTTTTACCTGTTTGGTTTTGGTTTTTTTAGAAATAAAAATAAAATTTTTAAACCTCAACTGTATCTAATAGAAAAAAATGTGATCATTACGTGAAAGATAAATAGTCTAAATACTTAACCCATAGAAATTACAAATAAACAACTATAAGTGTAACGTTACTGTATTTGCACAGGAATAACTCCAAGTCACTTTGGTAACAATACCATGAGTCCTCAAAATCTAAGTAATATTCCAAAATGACAGAAATTTTTTTAGCTTGGGAATTCCAGGGGCTTAAGGTAAAATCCTGTTCCTTTTCTGATGCAAAAACTTTGGTTATTTTCATATTAAAACTTAGAAACTCAGGGAAGTTTGGAATAATTTTTTTTCCCCTTCACTGCATATAATGTTCCTCCTCTTAAGTCAAAAGATCATTTCAAGATGTACTATGAACCCAGAAGAGAAAAAGACCTCTGGTAAGCAAAAACTGACCCAAAGAGCATGTACTTTACTTTCGGAAAGGAATAGCTACTGTCAGGTCAGGTAATTATTTCTAAGATAAGTAGCAGTTTAGAAAAGGACACAGTAACGAGAATGACAGAAAACAGTAAAAGACAAGACTAGGTTTAGGGAAAAAACAGCCAATGTATACAGCAACAGAGCTTCAAACACATCAAAAAGCACACTTGACTGTTTCTATGAACTAAAACTATGAACAGTTCAATGAACTGTTTCTATGACTATTTTCATGAACAAGAAAAGCAAGATCATTTGCTTTCCTTATCAGTTTCAGAAGACTGGGTCAAGTGCCTTCATTTTGGAATGATTTCCATCAAAACTGGTTGTATAAAAGTGTTTGTAAAATATTTTTAAAATATAATGCTTAAAGTGGTTTACTTCATTTATTTGGAAAATGCATTACATGGTATACCATACTTCCCAATGATGCTAAATATAAAGTTATAACCATATCAGTATTTTGGCAGGCTCTTTGAAATCGCATGAGTTTTTTGTGAATATTAATTAAAGCTATCTAATCAAATGCTGAGAGTCTATATAAGGGGGGGGGGAGTGCGGAATCCCATTGTCTTATCATCTGCCTAGTACTTGAATTCTCTTCTATAAGGAAAAAAACAAACAAAGACAAAAACAAAACCTTGGAAGTATACAATGAAAAGCAAACTCATAGAAGGAAAATTCATCCTACCGGGAAAAGAAAATCATCAAAATACTTTCTTCTCAAGAGTTTAATTTGTATATTTTTAATTTCCCCTGTAATTTTATGAGATTCTATTATTTAATTTGACCCTTATTTCTTAAAATTCTTAGAAATTACATGAACTATAAATTTTATTCAGAGCAATCATTTTTCTATGATCCAAACCTCTCTCTGATACAAATTTCACTGATTACTAAAAATGTTTGAATAGCTGATCACTGGAAAATGGCTACTGCAAGATAACAGACTAATTCACTTATCAGCTTATAGGTGCAACCTAATTAGTAATTAATACAGTAAGTAATTATACTAAAACTAATTCTTTCTAAAGTTACATGACACAGCATTAAATGTAAAGTACCAACCATGTCACTGAGACAAATACCTTATGTTTTTTATTAGAAAGTACAATAAAACTTAACAAGAGGGGCTAATATCAAAACCAAAAAGGAATAACATATGGCATTTAAGATCTGGATAGACTTCATTTTGCAACTCATCATACTGTAGTCAGGGCTGGATTTATAAAGCAGCCTCAAGATGCCCTTGAATTTCGTTTGTGCACAGATACACTTTTATGTATATAAGACAAAGCAGGCTAAAAGGTCTACCTTAAAAAATAAGGCCTGAAATCTAATCTTATCACTAGTGGTGTTTTTTGTCTTGGATTCTTTTATTTTCTCTATCTTTCTTGTTTAAGAAGAAACTAGGTCACCTGAAACATTCAGAGTTGAGAAAGAAGTGACGCTGGATGTTAGGATAACACTGGGTCAAAGGGTAACCAAAATAAGAGAGGGAGAATGTGAAGGTAAAAGTCCACTCCCAATAGTCTCTACCACAGAATTTGTTTATACATGCCCAATTTCTGACTTACACTTAGAAACATAAAGGTATGGTAGAGATAATATCCAGAGGAAGAAGATGCCAGTGCCATCAGATTTTATGACACAGTATCCCACAGCTGGAAAGAATGAGTCAGTTCTCATTATCTCTGAAAAAACACTATTTAAAATTAAAGTGGCACTAACCACATAGCACCCAGGTTAGAGTCCTGAAATACCATTTCTCATAAAAAGAAAGTAGTACTTCTAGGAGAAATGGTTGGTTCCAGATCCAGGACAGGAAATGGACATGATGAGCCCTGAATATCTTATCACAGCAGACAACAAGGAAGCTACAGGTCATGTTGTCCCTGAAGGGACTCCCACTGACCAAAGATGGGGGCCACTTTGAGCTTCAGCAACAGGAATTGCAACGGATTAAAATCGATCAAATATGTTTAAATCCATTAGTTCATAATGGAACTTAAAAAAAAAAAAAGAATTGGTCCCCTTTGGAGAAAAACAGGGAACTAATTCATTCTCTTGAAAACAGGTAAAGGGGAAGAATCAAGCATTTATCCTGTCTTTCTTTTATAAATTGTACCACTGGGTAATCAGACAAAAGATGAGGGAGGTGACTATAAAAACATTCCAACTAATAAATGGAAACAAAATGGTATATTTAGAATTTCACCATTTTGCAACATCCAAAGAATTAACAGAAATAAGCACTAAGCATCAACAGCTGCTAACATCACAAAAAAAGAGAGACAACTATACACTAAGTGACTAATATACTCTTGCCATACACCACCTGTACCAATGCCTAAGGGATTGAAATTGAGCCTGTCAGTGTCTGGATCCAGTTACTCATTGGCAGAAAATATGGAGGGCAAAAGAACAGTAGAACTGCACCTTGGGTAAGCAACTGGCAAAATCCAGGCTGTGGGAAACTACAAACAGCCTGCATTCTTCAACAGGTAAAAGAAAAGAAAAGGGATGGAGAACTAACGTAAAGATCAAAAGGACATTTCTTATAAAAACTATTTTTTAATTGGCAAGACTAACCTAGAGTGTCTAGCAATGCACATTTAGGTTATTACTTTAAAAGTTGGTATAAGGGTTACTTATGGGGAAAGGCAGCTATGATTGGGATGGAACACAAAGAAGGAAGGGTGGCAGAGTTCTATTTCTTAACCTGACTGGTGATTACAAAGGTGTCTGCCTTAAGGTAATCATTAAGCCATATGTATGTTTTGTACTGAGGTTTTATTTTGCAATAAAAACATTTTTTAGGGCGCCTGGGTGGCTCAGTCGTTAAGCGTCTGCCTTCGGCTCAGGTCATGATCCCAGGGTCCTGGGATCGAGTCCCACATCGGGCTCCCTGCTCCGCAGGAAGCCTGCTTCTCCCTCTCCCACTCCCCCTGCTTGTGTTCCTGCTCTATGTCTCTGTCAAATAAATAAAATCTTTAAAAAAAAAAAAAAAAAAAAAAAACATTTTTTAATAGCAAGTTATCAGGACACCTGAACGTTGCAAACACCTAACAAAGGCTTAGTATGATTCCCATTCTCTAGACTAATGCAGTGAAAATAAGAGGTTAAAAAAAGAAGTTAGTGCCCATCATTTCCTCCTACCTACTTCCTCTTCTAAGGGAACCCCCTAATATCACATTTGGGGCCCAACAGATTCACTTTCCTGGGCGTCGGGAAATTCTAAGAAAAAGACTATGAGATACCCAAACCTGTTCCTCTCGCAGTCTTCCTCCAACCCCAAGTTGCTCAAACACAAAACTTAGGAGCCAGAATTGATTCTTTCTTCCTCAGTTCCCACAGCTAGTCTATCAGCAAGTCCTTCATTTCTAACTGCAAAATATAACTTACATCTGTCCATACTTCTCTCCATCTCCACTGCCTCCACCATCTAACCATGAGCTATTGCCATGACCTCCCAACTTTTCCCCTGCTTTTATTCTTAACTCTCTACAATCTACTCTACCCAAAGCAACCCGAATGATCTTCTAAAAACATAAACTGCTTAAACTTCTGCCTAAAACCATTTAATGACAGCCAGTTGCACTTTCACATCCAAATTCCTTTCCATGGCCTGCATCACTGAATCCCTGCCCATCTCTCTGACCTCATCTCCAACCACTTTCTCCCATTTTACAATCCAGCCACAGTGGCCTCATTTCAATTCCTCCCACACACTATGCTCTTTCCCACCTCCGGGCCTTCTCATAGCTTTCCCTCGGCCTGGAATACTCTTTCCAGCTGCTCACAAGGATAACTTCTCAACCCCATGTCACAGCTTTAGTATTACTAAATAGCTTCTCAGAGAAGCTCTGGCCAACTGCCCTATTAAACAGGTTCCACCATTTTTCTCTATGAGTATGTGCTACTTCTATCCTTCATAGTTAAAGCTCCAACTAGAGTGTATGTTCTATGAGGTCAAAGATCTCAACTGCTTCATTCAACAATGTACACAGCATTTAGCATTTGAAAGGCAGTTGATTAATAATTACTGAATATATGAATAAATGAGCAAAGGACTGAACTCAAGGCTGACATCCAGTTTCTGCCATGTTCAATGATCAGTGAGTAAACAAAGTCAATTTTTATCTTTTTTCTTCCAAATTTTTATTTAAATTCTAGTTAGTTAACATAGTGTAATATTGGTTTCAGGAGTAGAATTTAGTGATTCTTCACTTACATACAACACCAGTACTCACCATAACAAGGGCTCTCCTTAATACCTATCACCCATTTAGCCCATCCCCCACCCACCTCCCTCCACCAACCCTCAGTTTGTTCTCTATCGTTAAGAGTCTCTTATGGTTTAGAAAGCCAGTTTTTAGAAAGGAACAGGAGAATGGGGGCGCCTGGGTGGCTCAGTCGTTAAGCGTCCGCCTTCGGCTCAGGTCATGATCCCAGGGTCCTGGGATTGAGCCCCATATCGAGCTCCTTGCTCAGTGGGAAGCCTGCTTCTCCCTCTCCCACTCCCCTTGCTTGTGTTCTCTCTCTCTCGTGGTCTCTCTCTCTGTCAAATAAATAAAAAAGAAGAAAGAAAGAAAGAAAGAAAGAAAAGAGAAAGAAGAAAAGAAAGAAAGAAAGAGGAAAGGAAAGGAAAGGAAAGGAAAGGAAAGGAAAGGAAAGGAAAGGAAAGGAAAGGAGGAAGGAAGGAAGGAAGGAAGGAAGGAAGGAAGGAAGGAAGGAAGGAAGGAAGGAAGGAAGAAAGAAAGAAAGAAAGAAAGAAAGAAACAGGAGAATGGGGCAACTCAGCAGACTCAGGAGAGATCATCTGGCTCCAGAGAGAAAGAGTCAAGGAAATTAGCTGCCTAGTACCTTTAATTCATGCTTTCCTCAAATATGTAAAAGGTTCACCCAAATTACAAAAATAATTTTAACTTGCATTCCTTTCCAACTATAGGACTCTAGGTCCCATGATTTCAGAAAATCAAAAATCTTAAAAATGAAAAATGATCTGAACACAGAGTAACATTCCATATTTTGAATATAAAAACTACCTCATCCTTGGAATCACATATGCTCAACAATTTCCCCAATTTTCTAAGAGAGAGAGAGAGAGAGACTGTGTGTGTGTGTCTACACCAAGATACTAATATTTGTATCAAGATATCTGGAACTATCTGAAAATGTTACTCTATTTGACCTCTTTACTAAGATGTCTGATAACATATAAAATTTTGTTTTGTTCCATTTTGTTTAAAGATTTTATTTATTTATTTGAGAGAGAGAGATATAAGAGAGCATAGGTGGGGGGCAGGGAGAGGGAGAAGCAGACTCCCCCTGAGCAGGGAGCCCAATGCGGGGCTTGATCCCAGGACCCCAGAATCATGACCTGTGCCAAATGCAGACACTTAACCAACTGAGCCACCCAGGCGCCCCTGATATCATATAAAATTTATAAACTAATTCAGAACCCACATATACTATCACATGTACACCTATATTAACTACCAGCAATATTAACAGTTTTCTGTAATTCTCATTTTGCTACAAAGTCATTTTGTAAGATATGTCCTTTAATATACTTTTAAGAAGTTCAAGGTAATCTGCACCTTAATATTCATGGCATGCAAACAATGAACTTATTTTTAATATTCATACATCTATTTACATATTTGTTACTTTCATTTATTCAATTTTAGACTCTATGTGGAAAAAAAAAAATTGTAATAAGACATTTCAAATACAGAATCCGTTCCAAGAGCTAAGAATGGAAATTAGAATAATCCTAACATATGAGGCAATTCAAATAAAATCACAACAAAAAAGAGGCCTGGGACAAATAAAAAAGAAAGTTTCTATCAGATAGTATAAATTTTCTCTTTAGCAGAAAAACCTAGAGACCTTTGGTACTTAGAAGGCGTGGAGCTGGGAGGGAGTCAGAAGTTGAGGCAATCATAATTAAAGCTTTGCACGGGGTCATTCTACACTAGAAGCCACGTGAGCCTTTGCCTCATGGCAACCTTTCTGTATTCCATATTCTTTTGTGAACTCTGTCAGACATCATAGATCATCATTTTCCATTTTCCCATACTTCAATCGGACCTATATACTGTCCTGATACTGTCAAAATACTGCAGTTTTTAAATAATAGCTTCCTTTCTCCCCTTCACCTCTATCCTATTGTATGTGTAGGTAGTTACACTTACACCCGTCTGGATACCTCTGGCAATGCCATCATCGAGCTTTTAAATATCAGGATACAGTTTGAAATGAAGTCAGTTTCTTGACTGTCACTACTACATATGCCAACAATGTCTTTACAAACTGCAGATCACAACCCGTTAGTAGGTCATGAAAATAATTTGGTGGATCACGACCAGCAGTTTTTCAGTGAAATAGAACATAACAGAAAATAGAAAAATACCAAAAACATCCCACAGAGTCCATTGTATGAAACTTCTGTTTTAGTTTTGTATGTATTTGGGTCTGTCCTGGGTTTCACCATCAATATTTTATTTTAATTTTTTTGAGAGCCACTAATATATGATGGCCTGAAGTGATGGTACCTTTAGTTCAACACAGACTTCTCTGAAACCAGAAAAATTAAATTCAAAGCACTTTTCCCCCCTTATAATCCAAACAAGAAATACTCAATTTAAACCTTCTACTATTAAAGTTTTATTGATACACACTTCTGGAATGAGCATTTAGATTACTTCAGAAAAACAAATTTCAACCTGTGTTTAATACATATTTACCTTTTTCTTTACATTTCTAACAAATTCTTTAGTACTAATACATGCTATATCTCAGTCCCTTAAAGAACAAAAGAAAGGGGCGCCTGGGTGGCTCAGTTGGTTGGGTATGTGTCTTTGGCTTGGGTCATGGTCCCAGGGTCCTGGGATCAAGATCCACATGGGGCTCCCTGCTCAGCTCGGAGCCTGCTTCTCCCTCTGCCCCTCCTCCCTGCTCGTGCTCTCTCTTCCTCTCTAATAAATAAAATCTTAAAAAAAGAACAAAAGATAAATTAATCTTTGCCTCGGATTGACTAAAGACTGAATTTTTCTCCTGTCTTAATGTGCAACTGAAGTTTGTTCACCCAGACCTGCTCCAGATGTTACTGTCAACCTCCCTGTCTTTAGGAAGAGACAATTGAGCAGGCCCATCTCAAGGGCCTAAATCAATTCTAAAGGAGTTGGTCCACCCCCAATTAACAGAGAAAAGCCAAAAGGAGAACAGATATGCTTTAGGGACCAAGTCATTAATACAAAAAGATGCTCCTCCTATTTGCTTGATTCTTTTCTTGCCCTTTGAAATACTCAGAACCTCCTCCCCTAGCCTGCCTCTAAAGTTGGGAGCTTCCCCCAGGGCCTCCTACTACCTGAGGTTGCTGCCTTTGTTTCGTAACATTCTTCAGGTCATCTTCTCAAAGAAAACTCCAGCTCCCTACTTGTGAATCTCTCCAATAATAAGCACAGAAGAATTCTGATTCCAAGGACACATGAATTAGTAATACAGACATAAAATGAAGTCCACACCTCTCTTCATTGCAATGTCTTCATGATTTTCGTCATACCCTACTATCTACTTACCTGGTTTGTTGCTTTGTCCCACACAACTCAATTCCAAGAATTGTTTATCTGCAATCCCAATTTCTGGTCTAAGGTCAGGGCTACTGATACTACAGGCTGATATGGGCTTTTCATGCTAGGAATCTGTAAATACCTTCTACTTTACCCAGCTATATCCCTGTCCTTTTACTTTTCTTTCTCATTCCCTAATAATCTATCTTCTGACCGATACTCCATTCACTCATAGCAACACTTTCCCTTAGGAAACAATTGTTTTCTCACCTTCACTTCTCATTTGTGTGAACGCACTTTGTAACCCTAACATTTTAACTTGAATCTTCAACTTTACTTCCCCCAACTACCTTTTCACACATAAAAAAAGAAAAAAAAACAAAAAAAAGCAAAGAATCCAACCATGGCTTAAATCAAAGAACTTTCCTTATCTGTCTTGAGAGTAAATTTCAGGAGCTTACTCCCTTCTTATTATCCTACCAGTGTTTCCACTGTTCCACACCAACTTTTCCTCCAAGTATACCTTAATGAATTTTAAATTTTAAATAACTATTAATCCTATAATCTAACTGAGGAACAAGGCCTGTCTGGTAAAGTCTATCTCTCCGGCAATGATATTCTGTCCTCTCTTTAACAAATATTATCTATATAACTATCTATCTTCAAGCAACCGGAATTTTCATGCTACCCACCACCCATCACAGAGACCCACCTTCCTTTATATGAATGTTCTACTCGGTGAAGATCTCATGTTTTGATCATTTCCTCTTCTATCTCTTAAAACTTACCTGTTGTGTGGTCATTTTTCTTTCATCTAGCAGTTCCCCTACAAAGAAATCTGAGAAACTCAACTTACCGAAACGCTAATAATTAAGAACCATTTAATGGACTTCCATTCCCAGAGGGACCTCATTTTCATAAGGACTTATGAAGACCTCTGTGACAGACCTATTCAGGAAACCTGGGGAATCTAGAAGCTATTCTGATACCTCAAGTCAGTGACTATAGGTGAGCACATCTATTGCCCATATTTAACACAGCCTTGTTGGTGAGACCAACTCAGTGATGTGAGGTAAGAATGGCCTCCCAGATCCTCTCGTCATGATTTTCAGATCTAGCTGCTCAGTGGAATCTCCAACTCCCAGAGGACAAGAATGACCCCAAAGAGCAAAGGTGGGCACTAACACCCAAGCCTAACATCAGATTTATATGAACAACATGATAAAAATACAAAGACACATAGGGTATGGGAATGACAAATACCCAATTCAGGATAGTGACAATCCTTTGGGGAATAGGGAGGGAATACAACTGAGAAGAGATATACTTAGGAAAATTCAACTGTATTCGCACTATTTTATTTCTTAAGCTGGGTAATGTGACACATAAATACTTATTAAATTAGCCCCCATTATCTCTGGAATATCTAAAATTTTGTAGTTGAAAAAAGAACAATATGAAGATGGCATATACTCAAATGGACATCATACTAGGAATACGGAGAAATACCTTAGGTTAAAAAGCACTCAAATAAGTTACTTTATGAAGCAGGCCTTGAAGAAAGAATAAAACATAGATTACTAGCAAAAAAAGAACACAAACTTCTCTAAAGGAAAAGCGTGAACAAAGGCAAAGGTGGAAGTACCCATGGCCTACAACCTAAATAAAAAACAAAAGGGAAACTTCAGGAAGACAGATTCATGAGAAGAGTAACAAAAGCCTGGGATTAAATCTAAGACCAAGTGATAGGGGTCTTGGGTACTAAGTAGACTACAGTGCCCCAACCCAAAAAAAAAAATTTTTTTTTAAAGAAATAGCATGGTGAAAGTGATGTTTTAACAAAACAAAACAGAAGCCATTTGCGAGATGAACGAAAGCAAACACTGTCCTAGGGATCATTAGGAGGTTCTGTAGAGCAGCAAAAGGGGAATAGAAGGAGGTAAGGCACTGAGAACCAGGTCCTAGTGCCCTGCCTCTACTCCAAACAGAGCCTTTCTGCTGCTAAAAACCTTTTTAAAACCACTGCACTCAAGTACCTACTTGGAAGGCACTGCTGTAAATCAAGTATGAGGGTCATAAAACCCAGGAATGGCGTAATCGCATCAAAAATGAAAAAGGGAAAAGAAAGTGAACCCAGACTTTTTGATGGAGAATTCAATAGCACTTAGTGACAACCTAGATGGAATAATGAAAGAGTGGATCTGCATGAAAAAATCAAATATACCAACTGAACAGCAGCTGCTGGTCATACAGACTTGAACATCAGCAACATAAATGTGACCATGTAAAAATGTCTGAGCCCTAAGGAAGTGCTACTCAAGGCAGAAAAGCAAAGCGACATTCTTACAGGGAATAGGAAAAGAACAAGCAGAGGGCCCATAGGATTGTACAAAGAAATGACCACCACATATGGACGCCTAAGAAAGTGAGTTTTTAAAAAGAGGTATCACTGTATACAGTGTTGAGAGGGTGCGCAGCCTTTGCAGCCAGTCAGACTCGGGGTTCTGGCATCTCCTCCACTTGACCAAATTATTTAACCTCTCTGAGTTTCATTTAATAAGCAAAGAATAAACTAACAACATTTAACATCACTGAACACATTATGGAGCCCTGTGCTAAGTGCTTTACACATGACCTATTTTAATCCTCACAACACACTTTACAGATGAAGAAATTAAATTGAGAGCTAGCATAGTAAGCTGCAGAGCCAGGATTCCTGTTTCTTAGGACAATAAAATACAGGAATGTATGTATAAAGTTCCTGGCAAACAAAATGACCTCAAAAATGGCATCTATATCAATATGGAGAACACAAAACTCACTGTCAGTAATCCCTGTCAAAGACTTCCGTGTGGCAAACTCTTTTAGTGTCCTCACCTACAAAACAGGATTAATACCTGTGATCCAACCTACTTAATAGGGTTGCTATGATAATATTATGAAAATGAAAATGCTACGAAAAAATTTTACGTGATATTCGAATATATGGGCTTAATGTCACATATCTTGCTTTTCAGAAATGCCTTCCTGGATCAACGTAAGTCTTTCTGAAGAGAATTACAAATAAGCCCGCTGGATGTGCAAGCATCACTTTGAAAAGTATAAATGACATGGAATGGTTATATATACCACCCACAACTCCCCCTGAGCCCTCTAGGTTTTCTAGAGTCCCTGCAAGGACAGGGGGTCTCTTACACCTATAAAAAAAAACTCTGATAACTTAGAGCTAATGAACAGTGAGAGCTTCTACTTGAATTTGGAGTTGTTCAGGTTGGCCTTAGGGCATTATCTCAGAGGTGCCCCCTTGCAGTCCTTCCAAAATAGAAAAGAAAAAAAAGTTTCCAATTTTTTGGGTGCCCAGTCAATACTAGGAATTCAACACAAAATACCAGATAAAAATCTATCAAGGGCTCTGTCTGATAGCAGGTCTCTTTTGGAAAGCCCTCCCCAACTCCCCCTTTTTTCACCTGAACAGATGGTTTCCAGGCCTCGAGGTTCGCATGTCTAGTCACACAATTCAGAACAGCCTACAAAGTTCCTACCTTTTTAATTATTCCATGTTCCTGAATCTATCAACTTTCATCTAAAGATCTCTAAGTATCAGAACACGAGAACTCCTTAATCTTCACAACAGCACTCTCTGGGAGAAAGATTAGTACCCTTATTTTATAAATTAAAAATGAAAGAGTGAGATTAAACGCTTTAAACACCACCAGTTAACTGATGTTGATTCATTCTTGGGGAAAAAAAATGCACATTACGAACTTACATCTATGGAGAGCCTTGATTTAGCTTGACCATTTCAAATACTACTTTGGAAGTATCTACTGTGTACTCTTACTCTTCCAATATATTAAAGATTAAATATAAACTAACAGCAAATACCAAAGTATCACTATTTTTATATGCTAGAAGAAAAACAGAAAACTATATGGGGGAGGGGGTTCTAATTTAAGATTCCTACTGTCTTGCATCCATAAATACTTCTGAACTTGAGGGGGGTAAGGGGAGGAACACCTGTCACTGCAGTATATCTACAAGTTTTACACACTGTGTAGCTATTTTGAATTCCTTAAACTGTTAATAAATAACCCGCCTTCTCAAATAAAAGACAGTATTATGAAAAACATTTGACAAGAACGCCTACATGGCTGTAAGCAGCCTAATTAATTTCCCAGTTTTGCATCTCCGGGCTTCGTGAACTTGCCAGGAGGGAAAAGTCCGCCCGGCCCAGGAGTCCGGCCGCGGGGAGCCCGGCGCTGCCCGGCGACTTTCCACGCCACCAGGCCCGCCTCGCGGGAGAGGCGAGGCTCGGCCTCCCCGCGGGCCCCCTCGGCCTGTGGACAGACGCGGCCCGGCACTCGGACCTGCCTCCCGACGCCCAGCGCGCCCGGCCCGGGCCCGGCCGTCGCGGAGGGGGTCGCGGTCCCGCCCGGCCTAGCCGCCCCCGCCCGCGGCCGCCGGCGCCGCCTCCCTCCTTCTCCCGGCTCCCAGCGTTCGTTACCTCTTGGGCGCTGGCGGCTGCTCCATGGCTGCCGGGGACAGAAGGAGGGACGTGGTGGGCGGTGAAGGCCGGAGGGAGGAGAGGAGCCGGGGCACCGGCCGGCCGAGCCCCGGGAACCACAGGGGGAAACTCCAGGAACTCGGACCAACTTTCCCGTAACTCCTCGGCGGATCCCCCTCCCTCTCGAGAGTGCGGCTCCTCCCGGCCCGCCCCGCCCCTCGGCCGCCGGCCGCCGGCCGCCGTCCTGGGAGAGTGGGCGGAGCCAGCCGCGGCCCCGGCTTGGTAGGCGGAGCCAGGTCCTGGTTGGGTGGGCGGAGTCGGGGGCGGAGGGAAGCGCCGGCCACAGCGCCGGGAGTGGAAAAAAGGCGCGGAGACTAGAAGAGCTAGAGGCTAAGGCCCAGTCAGGACCCAGAGCCTGTCCATTCTGGCCGGGGGGCACCTTCCTTTGAGCCGGCCAAGAGCTGCCGCCCCACATTTGCCTCCATTGTATTGCCTCAATCCCATTTGACTCATTTCTCTGGATTTCCCAAACATCCCAAGCATCTTGTGCAGCCTTTTGAAGTGTTACTAACTGCCCACGCTTCCCTCTAGTTGTTTATGATTATTGGCTGCTTTACCCCTCGCCATTTGACGTTTGTAGCTACAGCACTAGGGATACTACCGGAAATTCTTCTTTGATGTTGGTTGTGGACAAGCTCCTCACTACATTTCACTGTAATTACGTCTAATTACAAAGAAAATAATTACCGCAGTGAGATCTCTCCGTGCACCAATTTCAGTGCGCTGTGGTCTTGCCACCTGTTCCCTTGGGTAACCTGTAAAACCTATCCCAAATTATGGTGCGTAGAAAAGTACTCAAGAGAAGTTTGTTTTCTTCCATTTTTTTTTTAAGATTTTATTTATTTATTTGTCAGAGACAGAGCACAAGCAGGGGGAGCGGCAGGCAGAGAGAGAAGCAGGCTCCCCGCTGAGCGAGGAGCCCGATGCGGGACTCGATCCCAGCACCATGGGATCATGACCTGAGCCAAAGGCGGACACAATAGACTGAGCCACCCAGGCGTCCCTGTTTTCTTCCTTCTTGTCACCCTCTCTCCTCCACCGGTTCCCAAGGCCCTTACCTCATTGTGATTTGATCCCTTCCTGCCTCTATCTTTTTTGTATACCATTTAACCTGAAATTCCATATATAAATATCTTTCTTATGACCATATACAGGTGCTATGTAATGAGTTTGCTTGCTTTCATTAGAAATTATCAAGATGTAGAGTCATAGAGTTTTCTTGAAGATTAGAACAGTCTATGAATACAATGTTAAATAAAGGAACTTTGTGAACATTAACCCAAATCAGACTTGTCTATTAACAGTTTTCCTCTTTTTTGCATTATTTTTAGTTTCAATATGTAATAAACTTACATGATTTATTTTCAAAACACTATATTCCCCCCTAAATTTAGTTATGTTAAATTTAAGAGCATTCATTGGTGAAACCTGAAGTTAAATTCTGCAAACAAGAGACAGTATTACAAAATTTTATACTCATTTTCATGTATTAAAGATCCACAGTCTAACAGTTCAGAAGTAACAAGACAACAAAAAACTAAATTATTAAAACGTAAAAGCTAGGAAAAACCTTTGAAATTATTTCATTCTATCCTTCACTCTCATCCTCGTTTCCATGCCCTAGTCTCATCTTCTCATATTTCATCAGAAAAATCTTTCAGAGAACAGCATTTCATCTTCTCTTCTTAAAAAATTGTCGTACTTTAAAATGGTCTCCGAGCGGTACCTGCGTGTCTCAGTCGTTAAGCGTCTCCCTTCCGCTCGGGTGGTGGTCTGGGGGTCCTGGGATCCAGCCCCACATCGGGCTCCCTGCTTGGGCGGGGGGGGGGGCTTCTTCTCCTCCCACTCCCGCTGCTTGTGTTCACTCTCTCGCTGTGTCTCTCTCTGTCAAATAAATAAATAAAATCTTTAAATAAATACATAAAATGGTCTCTGAATTATGTTACCAATGTTAATCTCCAGAAAGCCTTTCCAAGTCAAACCACTAGTACCACCCCCCACGCACACACACACACTATCTCTGACATTTAAGTTGTGAAAGAGATGCCTCTCTTCTATGTACCCATAACACACTGTGCTGGCTTTTCTATTATGCTTATTGCACTGAATTGAAGTTCTGGTCATCCTAACCATGAGTCTACTGAGAATTAGACCTTGTCTTTACCCTCTCTATCCTTTTTAAAAGAAGTACCTTGGATATAGTAAGGTTGGATAGCTTCCTTGGCCCCCCAGATTCACTCTCCATTCTTTCCCATCTGCCCTGTGCCCTAGGGTCTGACCTGTATGGCTGATATCATTGGGCTCTCAGCTCTCTGGCTTACAATTGGGTCTGATGATAGCGAGACCCAGCAAGAGATCATCTGAGGGAGAAAGGAGTATAAGGCTATTTATTCTCCCCATTACCTTCCGGTGAGGTCACCTGGGGCCCAGTTCTCCTTTCTTCCCCTCAACCCTTTGGGCCTATGGGTAGTGATTGCTCTGCTATCCCCTGGCTTCCTCCTCTATCCCCTATGTTCCCCTAGACCTCAACCCTCCTCAAATGATCCTAATTTGAGTTTCCTATTAGAATCCTGACTGAGATACCCATAAAGAAGTTTTGTGGAAGGAAGAGGAATAATATCAGAAAATAAATCTCTGAGGCCTTCCCTCAGTTTGCAAAGGAAGAGGGCTAGCAATTGTACATTATCTCACTAAACCCTGAAAACTACCAGGTAAGGTACCATATCCATGTTATCGGTGAAGAAACTGAAGTTCAAAGGGGTAAAGGGAGCTCCCCCAGGCCAAATAGAATATCTACATTCTAACCCAGGCCTTTCTAACTCCAAAGCCAAGCCTCATCCCACTGTGAGTCAGTCAACAAATGTTTACTGAGCTCTTATGTGTATCAGACACTGTTCTAGGTGCTGGGAATTCCTCAGTGATAAAAACAAATAGACCACAGTTCCTGTCCTCATGAGGTTTATATTCTGGTTGGGGAAACAATAAAATAAATAAGTACCTAATTAATAAGATTAGGTATTGAAAACTGGTAAGGAAGAAAAGTAAAATGGGGAAAAGGGAAATAATGTGGAGGAGAAGGGATGAAATTTAGATAGGGTGGTGGGGGAAGGCATCAGCAAGAGGGTGACCGAAGAAGTCAGGGGAGCACCATGTAGATGGCGAAGGTCAGAGAAACGTGAGGCCACGGGAAGAGTAAGTGGTAAGACCTGGAGGCGAGTGTGCCTGTGTGTTATATTACTAAATAAAAGGAATTGTTTTTCTCCTGAATTACTTAGGAAACAAAACAAAACAAAAAATGCCTCAAGTCTCTATTTTAATTTGTCTGTGGAAAGCCAATCTGAAGATTCCAGGAAGGAAAGCATAGAAATTATCATTCAACCTACAAATAAAAGGCAGAAGCCTTTATGAACAATTGACAGCTGTAGGAAAATTTGAGATGTAGATAAGGGTCACTCAGCTTCACTTAATTATGAAAGTAGCATCATCTGTTTCTGCGTCCAACCATTCCAATTGAAATGGAGATTAAGGGCACACTTTAATTAAACAGCTCACCAGAATTCTCAGCTAGGTGTTCTAATAGAAATGTAAGAGAAATCTGCAATCTGAGACCCAGTTCCTGGGAATAACAAAACTGCATTTGTGTCACCCAATACATACACCACGATGTTTTATGAATAGAAAAATATTAACATAAAGATTTTTTCCTTGTTATACTTGTTGCTACTTTTTATTGAAACTGCATTTATGTTATTCTTTATCATTTTTATGTGTATTTGAAAAATAATACTGATTAACAACTGTTAATCTTTTCTACTATTACTGGAAAGAGTTTGGGGCAGAGAGAAAGCTTTGATCAAATATATTACATTATGTAAAGTTTTATTTGCGGGGAAACTTGGAAATATTTCCTTTCCAGAGGCAACTTAACAAAACACTTTCCCTTGATAATGTTTCCCTTTTCTAACCTAATTTTATAGCGAGCTGGAACTAGCATCTTGCAGTTGAATTCAACCACTATCCTCTTTTATCATAGCAATCTTGAACGTTTATTTCACTTATTTGTTTCTCTGACCAAACCGTAAGCCTCTTGGGAGTAAGGACAGTATCTTATTTGTATACGTCATCTCAAAAGTCTGGCATATCAGTTTTAAAACAAGAAGCCTAGAGGTAGGGGCGCCTGGGTGGCTCAGTCATTAAGCATCTGCCTTTGGCTCAGGTCATGGTCCCGGGGTCCTGGGATCGAGTCCCACATCAGGCTCTCTGCTTGGCAGGAAGCCTGCTTCTCCCTCCCCCACTCCCCCTGTTTGTGTTCCTTCTCTCGCTGTGTCTCTCTCTGTCAAATAAATAAATAAAATCTTTAAAAAAAAAAAAAAAGAAGAAGACGCTTAGAGGTAGGTGTTTCTAGGTTTGATCAATTCTTTCATTTACCTCCGTTTCCTGCTCTACTGTGCATAGCAGCCTCTCTCGCTTCCCTCAAATGATGGCTACCAAAGTTCCAAGCATCACATGAAGACATGACAATGCCTAGCAGCAGAAGAGGGTTATTTCTTTCTGAATACCACTTTTCAAGATGGTGGAAAAAAACATTCTAGAAGCGTCCAATCTCTGCAGATTTCCCTTCATGTCCTTTTGGCCAGAATTGTGTCACACAACCATTGCTAGCAAAGGAAATGGGGCCACAAAAACCAGTTCAGACTAATGGTGATTCAACCCATGAAGCTGAGCTTGTAGCTGAGACTGGGAATGGACTTCCCTAAAGCTTATGGCATGAGAGAAGAACAAAATTGGGATTCTACTATTGAGGGAAAAAATGGAGGAATTGTTAGTAGGCAATAGCCTGCAATTTCTGCTTATGTTTATAAGTTCCTAGAACATTATAGTCACTGAATAAATGTTTGTTAAGTGAATGAGTGGATTTCCATGCAACAAAACATCAGGAATTTTAAGAAACATAGATAACCGATAAACTACATATTAAGTGAAAGTTACGTGTGCCATTTGTCATTTTATTTCCTCTCAGTTCCAAATTCATCCTTCATTGCCTGCTCTGTTAAAATGGAGCTAGGTTCTTTAAATCTTTTTCTTTATCAGAGAGAGTAATGTTAAGCTCTGTCAATAGAGAGCCATGGAGAGACACTGCAAAAGAGTTTTCTTCCCTGGTTTGTATGTTTTCCGTTGGCCAACACCAGCACTGGGGACTGCTTCTCTGGATCCTGCAAGATGCACTGCTTCTCCGGTAGTGGCCTCCTGCAGGGCAAGACAGCAACAACACTCAGTGGTCAACAGTCTCTCTCTCCTCACCCAAACCTACTTCTCCCTTGAGCAGTTTCGGGGCAGAGTGTCTCCAGTGAGAAAACTCACCATGAGCAGTTTTCCCCAGCAACCTAAGAGAAAGGTTTCTGGAAAGTTCCAGAGGGCAGATTTCCAGCAAGTTGCACCAGCGCGGCAACCACAGTAACTTCTCTGCCATTCAGTGAGACATAGGTGTGCCCTCTCCAACAAAGTCTATATTTCAACCCCTGGGGACCTTTTATGGGTGCTGTGTCTCAGCCTCAGGGGTTGTAGTCCTGATTTCTGCCAATCCTATATTCTTTAGAGTTCTCTTTGACTCTTACTAGCCAATCCCTTGTTACTCCAATCCCCTATTATAGTTAATAATTTTTTATATTAAACTTTCTCCATTCAAGTAACCATGTGCTGTCTGTCTCTTGCGGTTTCTGTATCAGGCTGGACCTTGAACCATACAGAGAATGATAGCAAAGAATTTCAGGCCCAACTGTAAACTCAGGGAAAGAAATGATAAAAATCAGATTGGTTCTATTTTCAGTTCAATACATAATTATCTACACCAGCAGTTCTCAAACTTTTTGTTCTTGGGACCACATTACACCCTTAGAAACTATGGAGAACCTCAAAGAACTTTTGCTTATGTGGGTTACATCTATCTATACTAAGAAATTAAAACTCAGAAATTTTTAAAGCGCAAGAGTATACAAGTATACATTCCATTAGCCTTGAGAGGAATGACATCATCACACGTCATGTAGCATCTGGAAAATTCTACCATACACTCATGAGAGAATAAAGTAAAAGGGGCAAATAACATTTTAGTACTGTTTTTTAAATAGTTTTGATTTTGTGAACCCCCTGAAATAGTCTTCAGTATCCCCAGAAAAACCCAGATCACACTTTGAGAAGCCACTGATTTACAGTAATTATATGTAAACACAATAACTAAGACCTATGGGGGAAGAGATATGGAAGATACGGTCCTTGCCATCTAAGGAGCTCAGCGAAACAAAAATGCTTTCCACTTTATAAAATCCACCCTCATTATAACATCACTTTAAAGGAAAAAGAAAGAAATTTCTGTTATATACAAAGATAAGTTCCAGAACAAGCTGAAGATATCTCAAATCTTCACAGCAATGATTGGTTAAGACACTGAACATGGGGACAGAACTAAGGAAAAGAAGAACCAATGCTAAGAACCTGACAATCTCCATCAGTTAAAGCCTTTCCATGGCTGGCCTTTGTTATGTTAATATCAGGAACTTAAGCTCTAGAAACAGATCTGTTCCATGTGTTCATAATTTCTTTTTTATATTTTTGGGGGTTTTTTTATTATTATTATTTCTTTCTATACCTGCCTATGTTCTCTGAATAATTTCTAACTTGGTCTTGATTGAATGAAGCAGAAAGAAGATGTGCTTACTTCCAGGCCAGGAAAGCTAAGAATATAAGAAGAGCCCTAGACATGTAGTGATGACAGCAGTTAACACTGCTGGGAAACTGGACAATGAGACCTAGGGCAACAGGATAAAAAGGGAGATAGATATTGAATAGACAGAGAAGCTGCAGTAAAACTGAGCCATCCTTAAGCCAGTCTTGGCATGTGACACAATCAAATCAAACTGAAATCCAACTCTCATGGAAAGGCTGAGAAAGGAAATATATGGCATATTCACACAGCACAATTTCCTAAAAATCTTTACCCATCTTTCTCCCTTTCTCCCATGTTTTCATGACAGCCATCCATTTTGCTTCTCCCTTGCTTACCATACTCCTACAGTGCTTCTCTCTCTCTCTCTCTCTCTCTCTCTCTCTCTCTCTCTCTCGGCATGCTCACACTTCCTCTCTCTTTCTCTTGCAATTCACCTCCCTTTGCTGTTACTTCAGGCCTTTTCCGACCAAGAATAATCTGACCTCCTTCTCTTCAATTCTGTAGCTCTTCCAGCTCTATTTATCTTTGTCAGAACAACATAGTTCTAGGAGACAAGAAATGAAAGATTCTTCCTTAAAAGGGCAGGGGAAGCAAGAGAGAAAAAGACTGTGAATACTCAAACATGAATATTTTTGTTCCTATCAAACATTCTTTCAATCAACATTTTTTTTTTATGAAGTTGCCAGGCACAGACAATGAGGTATGACCTCTGCCCCGAAACTATGGGGTTTTCCTATTACAAGCTTCCTTGTGCTCCTTTTTTTGGATTCTTTTCCAAAGGGAGTGATTACTTTACAAAAGGTAATTTTTTGCTTAATGAAGTGATTACTTTACAAAAATTAGCCATGGAAAACCTTTCCATGGTTAATTTCCCTCAAGCATTTAAACTATGATTTCAATTTCAGTCTTCACTGAGAAAGAGGGTAAGATGGCTGTGGTTTCTAAAATTTTTTTTGAAACAAATAGTCAAAGGCATTAGAAAAAGTTATCTTAAGAGCACCTTATTAATAAGTCACCATTGACAAAGGACCGTTAGATTACCACTTTATGTTTAGCCACAAATGAAGGGGAGGGAAAGTAATAGAGAAGCTTCTAGACAGCACAAGTTTATGCCTAGTAAACTGAAGTTATTTTTAAAAATGTAAATCAAGAGTGAGAGCATTGAAAACATAGATATACACAACATTAATTTTTATCCACATTAGTTATCTATTGCCGCATAACAAATTGCCCCCCAAAATACCAACTTAAAACAATGCACGTTTATTATTTCCTTTCTATAAGGCAGAAATCTGGGTGCAGCTTAGTAGGGCCCTCCAGTTCAGGGTGTCTCAAAAGACTGTAGTCAAGGTGTTGGCCAGGGCTAGTCACCTCTAGATTTAATCTGTAAATTTAATGTAATCCCAATTTATAAAAAAATCTCAAAAGAACTTTTAATAGGATTTAAAAAGCAAACGGTCAAGTTCAAATAGAAGAGAAATTACATGAAAAGTGCCCATAAATTTTCGAAAGAAAGAACAATGAAGAGATTTGCCTGCCAAATGGCAAAACACATGATAAAATGGTGGTAACTAAGGTACATGAAAAGATTCTCAACGTCACTAATCAATCATCAGTAAAATGCACATCAAAATCACAGTGAGATATCACCTCACACCAGTGAGCACGGCTATTATCAAAAAGACAAGAAATAACAAGTCTTGGCAAGGATAGGGAGAAAAGGGATCCTTTGCCCACTGTTGGTAAGAACGTAAATTGGCGCAGCCACTATGAAAATAGCACGGAGTTTCCTTAAAATATATTTTCTTAAGATTTTATTTATTTATTCGATTTATTTGTCAGAGAGAGAGAGACAGCACAAGCAGAGGGAACGGCAGGCAGAGGGAGAAGCAGACTCCCCGCTGAGCAGGGAGCCCAATGAGGGACTCCATCCCAGGACTCTGGGATCATGACCTGAGCCGAAGGCAGACACTTAACCATCTGAGCCACCCAGGCATCCCGGAAGTTCCTTAAAATATTTTTTTAAAAACCTGCCATATGATCCAGCAATTTTACTTTTACCTATTTAACCAAAGAAAATGAAAACACTCACTCGAAAAGATATATACACCCCCATGTTCATTGCAACATTATTTATAATAGCCAAGATGTGGAAAAACCTAAGTGTCCACAATGGATGAATGGATAAAGCAAATGTGGTATAAATATAACAGAATATTATTCAGCCATAAAAAAGAATGAAATCTTGCCATTCTCAACGACATGAATGGATCTTGACAGCATTATGCTAAGTAAGATAAGTCAGGCAGAGAAAGACAAATACCACACCGTATGACTTCACTTACATGTGGAATCCAAAACAAGACAAAACAAAAACCAAGCTCATAGATACAGAGAACAGATTGGTGGTTGCCAGAGGTGGGGTTGGGGGAGGGGGATCAAAGTATACAAACTTTCAGTTATAAAATAAATAAGTCATGGGGATATACAGTGCAGCATGGTGACTGTAGTTAATAATACTAAATTGCATATTTGAAAGTTGCTGAGGAAAAATCTTTAAAGTTCTCATCACAAGAAAAGACATTTTGTAATAATGTGTGTAACAGATAAACTAGACTCACTGCAGTGATCATTTCACAATACATACCAATATCGAATCATTATGTTGTATACCTGAAGCTAATGCAATGTTATATGTCAATTATACTGCAATAAAAGAATTGTGGTAATTAAAACAGTGTGATATTAATTCAGACATAGATAAATCAATGTATGTAATGAATAATGAGCCCAGAACAGAGCCATTTTTATATGGAAATGTTGTTTATGATAAAATGATATTTTACATCACAGGGGAAAGAATGAGTGACTCAATAAACTGTATTGAGACAACTAATTACTTGAAAGGGAAAAAAAGGGAATAAATATATACATACATACATACATACATATCATTACATCTCTATTTATATACCCCTGTATCAGGCTTCTTTATATTGCAAGCAATTGAAGACCCAGCCCAAACTGCCTTACATAACAAAGGGCTCATTTAACTGGGTCTCCTAGAGCAGACTGTAGGGTTGCTTCATTTAGTGGCTCCATACCGACATGAAAGACACTGAGGGCTTTTGTTTATTTGTTTTTCAATTTCTTTTTCTGTCTCTGGGTTCCGACTTCTGTAACGTTAGCTTCGTCCTAGGCTAAAAGGCTGCCAAAGTTCCCAGCTTCAAATCTACACACCACGTTGCCCAAAAGGAGAAAAAGCACTATCTTTTGGTATCCCCCATCAAAGAGAGAGAAACCTCCTTTCCCAGAAGGCTTCTGCAACTTCCCTTCTTGTCGCATTGGCTCAAGCTGTCAGGTTGACCATTCCCTAACATGCAGTGATTTGGCTTGCACTTGAACAAATGATTGGCTTATCTTACTAAATCAGTGTAGAAAGCTGGATGGAAATTCCGTTTCGGTCTAAAATAACAGGGCCCTCTCTTAGAGCTAGGAGTCGTATCGATTTCCACTGTGACGTCCCCAAACGAAAGAAATGCCAATTGCACAAAAGAGGGAAAAAAGAAATAGCTCAATGTCCATTATGATAATGTATCAGAATAAATTCCAGATGCATTAAAGATCCAAATGGTTAAAAATAGACAAACAGGATTCTCTACCCTCAAAGAAGTAGAGCAGAATTCCTTACACCTTAAGTGTGGGCTATACATAGTGGCTTCCTTCCAAAGAGTACAGTATAAAAAAGGGGGGAAACAAATTACTTTTCGGTAGAGAAACAGAACCTCAGCCAGGTGATCAAGGTCAACAACAGATGATAAGTCGTATTGGTTGTAAGTACCCTTGATCTGATGTGATGTGAAGGATACTTTACCTCTGTGGTCTTTCTTCTAAAACCACAAAACCCAGTCTCATTATGAGAAAAACATCAAACAAATCCCAACTGAGGGATATTTTACAAGATATATGACCGGTACTCCTCAAAACTGTTAAGATAATCATCAAAAACAATTAAAGTCTGAGAAAATGTCATAGGACAGATGAGGCTAAGGAGACATAAAAATTAAATGTAATGAGATATCCTAAATACATTGGGAGTCTTGTAACAGAAAAAGGACATTAAGTAAAAACTTAAGGAAATCTGAATAAAGGATAAACTTCAATTAATAATAACATCAATATTGGCTCATGAATTGTGACAAACACCCCATGCTAATGTTAAGATGTTAATAACAGGGAGATTGGGTTTGGGGCATATGGGAACTCTGTATTACTTTCACAACTTTTTTATAGATCCAAAATTGTTTATTTTAAAAACATTTAAAACACATTAAAGACCTCCAAGGTATGTTTTCTTAGAAGAGCACATAAGAGAATAATTTAATATTTTAATTAACAACACAAGAAACAACAGGTGTTGGCAAGGATGCTGAAAAAGGGGAACCCTCCTACACTGTTGGTGGGAATGCAAGCTGGTGCAGCCACTCTGGAGAACAGTATGGAGGTTCCTCAAAAAGTTGAAAATAGAGCTACCCTATGACCCAGCAATTGCACTAGTAGGTACTTACCCGAGGGATACAAAAATACAGATTTGAAGGGGTACATGCACCCCGATGTTTATAGCAGCATTATCAACACTAGCCAAACTTGAAAAGAGCCCAAATGTCCATCAACTGATGAATGGATAAAGAAGATGTGGTATATATATATTTATACAATGGACTATTACTCAGCCATCAAAAATAATCAAATCTTGCCATTTGCAATGACGTGGATGGAGCTGTATTATGCTAAGTGAAATAAGTCAGAGAAAGACAAATACCACTCATTTGTGGAATTTAAGAAGGAAAACAGATGAACATATGGGAAGGGGAGAAAAAAAGAGAGAGGGAAACAAAACATAAAAGACTCTTAATGATAGAGAAAAAACTGAGGTGTGATGGAGGGAGGTGGGTGGGGGGATGGGCTAGATGGGGGATGGGTATTAAGGAGGGCACTTGTGTTGAGCACTGGGTGTGGTATGTAAGTGATGAATCACTGAATTCTACTCCAGAAACCAATACTGCACTGTATGTTAACTAAAATTTAAATTTAAAAAAGAAAATATTTGTATAATCACAAGCTAGAAGATCTGATAAGAAAAATGCAAAACTCAGAAAGCAGAAAGGAAAAGCTGACCAGATTTGACTACATAAGAATTGAAAACATTCATAAGAAGAAAGATAATAACCCAAGTGAGTAGATACCTATCAGAATGAAAAAAAGTATCTTCATACATATGAGATGAAGAGTTAATATCTAGAATACAATGAGATATAAAGAAACGAATTAGGATAAGACAATCTAAACAGACAAATTGACCAAACATCTAAATTTACAAAATCACAGAAGAAATTCAAATGGTTAGTAAACATGAAAAGATGCTCAACCCTACGAATAATCAGGAAAATGCAGATAAAGCAACAGTAGTGTTCATAAGTTTTCCATTTGGGAAAGGAGAAGGAAGGGAGGGGGAAATAGAACGGGAAAGGGAGAACAGCAGTGGAGAGAGGATATGATGGACCTTGAGAGCAACTTCACTTTATCAAAAGTGTAAGATTAAAACATGCACAGCTGCTTCAAGACTTCAGGAAGCCAACGAAAGACAAGCTGTAAACCGTGCTGCAAAGCTTAATACAGAATTTAGTGGGGTAGAACGAAAACAATCACTACCTTTGTTTAGGGAAATATCTTGATAAGCTTCTTTGGGTTGGAAAGGTGGCACCCCAAGACTTGCTCTAAAAGACACAATACGTAAACAAAGAGAGCTGGAATCAGATTTGGAAATGTACATAAGTTCCAAATGTCTTTGGACTCCAAGGAAAGACTTAGCAAAGCACTAAAATAGAAACAGAATTAGATTTGACCACCATGCCATTGAAATGTATTCGGGAAGACACTAAACGGCGTTAAGGTTAGGCATATTTTAAAAACTTGTGTAGAATTTCATCTTTCCTTAACACTTAAGAGCTGGTAATTAGTAGCTAGTTGATATCAATTCTAAATTTGTGTAGTGATTATTTTTGCAGGAAAAATACAGCTGTGGAGAAGTTGAGGCTGTAAACCTTTGTTGTCCACAGCTGGAGGAAGCCTAATTTTTGGCAAGCAGCCATGTCCAAGCTCAACTACTTACCTGAGGGCACCAAATTCTAGGCATAGTGCCCAGAAGGAAATAAACAGCCTCATATGTTTTAATTTATAAAGTCATGGCAAGCATCAAATATATGGATACGGTTCATTTAAATTTACTCCACAAATATAAGAATATTAGCAAGAGAGGATGCCCCTTCAAGCTTCAAGAGGCAATGTGAATATTACTAAAAGAAAGTGCTAATGTTTTATAACAGGAATTCACAAATCCATGCAATCATATAGGTTGAAAATATAAATAGATTTGAGAAAGATTTGAGTATTGTTATGGTTATAGTTATCTCTGGTAACACAGACTATGGATACATCATAAGCTTTTTTTCTTTAAGGAGAAAGAAATTTCAGGCATACTCTAAATATTCTGAAAGTGTCATAATGGAAAATAATCACTTTTTCCCACAAAGCCCCATTTTATTATTAAAGACTTCTCCGTGGTCAGTACCATCATGCTTATCACCACCACCATCATCATCAACACAGACCGAACACTTCCTTTATGTTAAAGCTTTACATGAATTTTCTTATTTTTAAGGGTCAGATCTTTAAGATAAAATGCAAATACCTTCGGATGCTATTACTAGTTAACACAGTAGCAGTGATCAGAAAGCAAGATTCCTTGGGAATAGAAACCAGAATATAAAATCTGGGAGTTAAAGGGAAGGTGGCACAAAAGTTGGAAAGCAAATCCTAATTTTCCTTTCTTCACAATTTTGTGGAGGATGAGAACTATCTGTACTCATAAAGCCAGGACAATTCCAAGATATTTGTTAGGCTGTATTTTTAATTGGCTCCTTTTTATAAAATGCTTCAGCGATAGTCATCAAGGATAGTCAGGTACAGAGCACTTTCTTAAGGGTTATGATTAAATATTTTTTACTTAGAAAAACATAATCTTCTATCAAGAAAGACTGGGAAATAAACAATAATTAAGGTAGGATAAAAAAAGAAGTAGTATCAATAGGTATACATCCAAAACACAACTGTTTTGAACATTGTGATTAAGCTTTTCATTAAATCTTGCAATTTTCAAATAACATTATACTATAAGCATTTTCCATGTTATTAAACAGTCTTTGTAATTATTGTTGTAATTGCTACACAGGGCTTCACAATAATTTACATGCTCCATTTTTAAAATTTAGGTTGTATCCAGTTTTTCACAATTATATATATATAATGTCACAATGCCCATTTTTTTAAATTTATGATGAATTTTATTTTATTTATTTTTTAAATTTAAATTCAATTAATTAACATGTGGTGTATTATTAGTTTCAGAAGTAGAGGTCAGTGATTCATTGGTCTTATATAACACCCAGTGCTCATGACATCACGTGCCCTCCTTAATGCCCGTCACCCAGTTACCCCATCCCTACCCCCTCCCCTCTAGCAACCCTCAGTATTTTCCCTATGATTTAGAGTCTCTTATGGTTTGTCTCCCTCTCTGGTTTCATCTTGTGTTATTTTTCCCTCCCTTCCCCCATGAGCCTCTGTTTTCGTTTCTTAAATTCCACATATGAGTGAGATCATATGGTAATTGTCTTTCACTGATTGACTTATTTCACTTATAAGATGCACATTTTTTTAAAAATATGCAACACTTCACTAATTTGTGTGTCACCCTTGCGCAGGGGCCGTGCTATTCTTCTCTGTATCGTTCCAATTTAGTATATGTGCTGCCAATGCGAACACATTGTTACAATGCACATATTTGTATAGAATTTGTTTTGTACTTTAGAACTATTTTCTGAGACAATGTCCACAAACAAAATCAATGGGACAAGAAGCATGAGCAGTTTAAGGCTTTTGGCATGTTACTGTCAAAAGACTGCTTTCAAAAAGACATTTTCATATACTCATTTGGAAATATAAATTATTAAAGACTTTTTGGAGAGTAATTTTATAGTATTTTTGAATAAAAATGCATATATACTTTGAACCAGCAATCCCACTTCTAGGAATCTTTCCAACAAAAATAGTTACACATATATTCAAATACGGATGTACAGGGTTTCATTTTAGCATTGTTTAAATTAGGAAGGAAAATGGAAATAACCTAAAGGAAAAGGTCAAATAAATTGTGTTATGGCTATATTTTGGCAAATATAAAGCTGCTAAGAATTAAGTGGTTCTACATTTATTGACACGGAAAGATCTCTTAGAGAGTTAAGTGGAGAACAAAAGCTGATAGATAAATAATCAGAGTGATTTCACTTATTAAAAAATAAGTAATTATATATGTTTGAAGATTCATTCAAAAATCAATAGGGATTGATGGTTGTATGACCTTATGAATGGATTTAATACCACTCAACTGTACATTTAAAAATGGCTATGATGGGGGCACCTGGGTGGCTCAGTTGGTTGAGCGTCTGACTCTTGATTTCGGGTCAGGTCAGTTAGGATTTATAACACATATTTTGCTTGAAGATATTAAGTTAATTACCTAAGACTACACGGCTGGAACGTGTCAGAGCCAAGCATTCAAACCTAAGTTTACTGGATCCAAAGCCCATGTTCTTTCCATCTCACCACTGTGCATTTTTACTCTATTTTAATGCTGATAGGATAAATTACCCCTCACTCCTCAACCTTTTCACCTTTGTCTTTGCTATTACAGTGTGTTCATCATTCCAAATGGACTTTAAAATCACTTTGTCAAATCCCAGAAATCAAACAAATAAGAAAACAGGCTGGAAATGAATCTAAAAACTGACTTAGGGAAATGCTGACATCTGTAAAATAGTTAACTTTCCTAAAAAGGATATGGTGTGTCCATTGCTATCAATTTTATTCATGTAAGTCTACCTTGTTAACATTATTCACAATCCTTTTGGGTATCCTAGATATTCAATCATTTTATATACAAATATTAATAATGTCACTTTCTAACATTTATAGTTCTTATTTCTGTTTTCTGCCTTTTATGTTA
Organism: Phoca vitulina; assembly: GCF_004348235.1. Classification (NCBI taxonomy): domain Eukaryota; kingdom Metazoa; phylum Chordata; class Mammalia; order Carnivora; family Phocidae; genus Phoca; species Phoca vitulina. Next base: position 44,634,758 of record NW_022589728.1, read on the forward strand.
CAGTAAATTTCCAGAAGAAGGTTCTTCGAGCTTTATTCACCAAAAAGTATGATCATGACAGATTAAAAGATTGTTTTTAAATCACAATAAAGAAGCGTCCTTTTCTGCCTTTAGCTCAGGTCATGATCCCAGGGTCCTGGGACAGAGCCCCGCAAAGGCTCCCTGCTCAGCAGGGAGCCTGCTTCTCCCTCTCCCTCCGTCTCTCGCCCCGCTTGTGCTCTGTAGCACGCTTTCTCCCTCTCTCTCAAATAAATAAACAAATAAAATCTTTAAAAAAATAAAGAAGAGTCCTTCTATACTTTTAATTTATCAGATGCCATTCAACTATCACTAAGTGATCATTAAGTGATCTTTTTTCCTCATTATCCTTAATGTATCCTAAAAACTTTCCAAATTTTGAAACACTTAGATTCCTGGATGAATACTATTTGGTCAGTGTGAATTATTATTTTAGTATGTAGTTATAATTGATCTACTAACATTTAAGAATTTAAAAGCCTAAATCTAGGCTTTTAAATTCAAAAAAGATTGTTTCAAATGCACACTACCTGGTTTGTGGGAGCAAAATTCTGCTTACAATTTCTACAAATTCCCAGGGAGGCTTACAATCCCATGGTCTCCTCAGACTTCAAGCTCCTGCTTTCGTTCAATTGGATCAACTGATGGATGGACCCAGCCTGCTTGTTTCTTGCTCCTTCTGTTCTGGACAGTTAACCCAAATGTGGAACTCCACCCATTTCTTATATTTCCACCAAAAACACACTCATACGTGGCATGTATATGTAATACACTTAGCTAAAATGGAAGCAATATAAAACCCCAAGTTAGACCTGTGAACCTAAAAGTCTTTTAACAATTTTTGGATCTCTAGTCTCCTGCTTCATTGCTTAGCCCTCTGCTCTCTCCATTTTATTTCCCTGGCCAATTACCCCTCCAACAGATAAAACAAAGCTTTTCTACTCCCTTAAACAAAGAAATTTAGCTCTCTCTAGATCATACCCTGAATCCAAGCTTTGGTGTCACTTTAAATACCTAATCAAACCCATCAAGGTGCTCACCACCCCCCTCAAAAAAAAAAAAAGAAAGAAAGAAAAAATCATTTCGTGTATGTTAGTCAGGTATACGGAAGTAACAAACGACTGGAATCTCTGTAGTTCCCGAGAACAAGCATCTATATGTTGCTCATGGTTCTTGCCACTGGCTGTAACTTTGTTCTGTGTGTCATTCTACAAACCAGCCGAAAGGAGCAGCCTCCATTAAGAACATGTCATTCTTATGGTAGAGAAAAAAGCAAACGAGTTGGCAGAAACACAAACTGCCTCTTAAAGTGTCTGCTTAGAAGTAACACATTGTCGCTTCCGCTCATCTTCCATTGACCCAAGTCACGTAGCTAACTTAGAAAATGTGGTGACAAATATACTTCATCTACTCTCTTACGGAGAAGAGAGTAGCTAGAAACATGAACACAATTTAAAACAATGTAAGAAGAGTTACCCTCCTTGTAATTAATTGTAAACAGCAACTTTATCCTTTTCTTTAAACTATATTCATGATTAAGATGGGCATGTCAGTAGTGGTTCTGGGGCTCATGAGTTGTAAGCATAGGACGGTGCCTATCAGAAAACCTAGAGAGATTTTCTAATATGCATGACGTCCCTACCCCAACCTCCACCATCATCTGATTCATCCCTGGAGGTAGGAGCAGATATGTACATTCTGCAAAGGATACGTAAGTGATTTTAACACTTCCTACTCTCAAGCCTTTTGCGGGTTTTGGGGGAATGCTCCTATCATATTTTGTCCACACCATTCCTGGCACTTTAAATACAGTAAGTCCTCCAGTTTCTAACACTATACACAAAAATAAACTCAAAATGGATTAAAGACCTAAATACGAGAACCGAAACCATAAAAATCCTAGAAAAAAACGTAGGCAGTAATTTCTTTGACATCAGCCATAGCAATATTTTTCTAGAAAGGTCTCCTTTGCCAATGGAAACAAAAAAACAAAACAAAACAAAAAACTATTGGGACTACATCAAAATAAAAGGCTTTTATACAGCAAAGGAAACCATCAACAAGCAAAAAGGCAACCTACTGAATGGGAGAAGATATTTGCAAATGATATATACAATAAGGGATTAATACCCAAAATATATAAAGAACTTAGACAACTCAACCCCAAAACAAACAAACAAAAAAGAAACAAATAATCCAATTTTAAAAATGGGCAGGGAACCTGAATAGACATATTTCCAAAGAAGACATGCAGATGGCCAATAGACACATGAAAAGATGTTCGACATCACTAATTATCAGTGAAATGCAAATCAAAACTACAATGAGATTTCACTTTACACCTGTCAGAATGGCTAAAATCAAACAGACAAGAAATAATAAGTGTTGGTGAGGATGTAGAAAAAAAGGAAATCTCCTGCCCCTTTGGTGGGAATGTACATCAGTGCAGCCACTGTGGAAAACAGTATGGGAGGTTCCTCAAAAAATTAAAAATACAAATATATGATCCAGTAATTCCACTATCCACTACTGGGTGTTTACCCAAAGAAAACAAGAACATTAATTCAAAAAGATATTTGCAGCCCTATACTTACTGCAGCATTATTCAGAATAGCCAATATCTGGAAGCAACCAAAGTATCCATTGATAGACAAATGAATAAGGAAGATGTGGTACATATACCATATATGTATATGTATATATATGTATATATAGTGTATCTATGTGGCATATATATCTATAATATATAGTATACATATTTGTGGTATATATATGTGAGATATGTATTGTGGAATATTACATAGCCATAAAAAAGGATGAGATCATGTGATTTGTGACAACATGGATGGATGCAGTGGGTATAATGCTAAGTGAAATAAGTCAGACTAAGAAAGACAAATTGCATATGACTTCATTCATGTGTGGAATCTAAAACACAAAACAAATAAATAAGTAAACAAAAAGCAGAATCAGACCTATAAATACAGAGAATAAACTGATGGTTGCCAGAGGAAAGGGGAGTTGGGGGGATGAGCAAAATAGGTGAAGAAGAATGGGAGATACAGGCTTCCAGTTATGGAATGAATAAATCACAGGAATAAAAGGCACAGCATAGGGAACAGAGTCAATGATACTGTAACAACATTGTATGGTGACAGATGGTTGCTACACTTGTGGTGAGGATAGCATAACATATAGAGGTGTTGTATCACTACATTGTATAGCTGAAACTAATGTAATGTTGTGTGTCAACTATACTCAATTTAAAAATTGTTTAAATAATAAATACGATGAGTCCTTCAATTAATGTTGCAGTGAGCACATAAAACACATGAACAGGCAATAACATCTGCCTCATATAGTTGGCCAGGACTCTCCTTTTGCCAAGAGAAGGTTTTTACATTATAAGGACTGCAGAAGATTTGCTACTTTTAAAAAAGAAACTACTGTTGATGGGGCACCTGGGTGGCTCAGTCCTTAAGCGTCTGCCTTCAGCTCAGGTCATGATCCAAGGGTCCTGGAATCAAGCCCCGCATCGCGCTCCCTGCTCCGCGGGAAGCCTGCTTCTCCCTCTCCCACTCCCCCTGCTTGTGTTCCTGCTCTCGCTATCTCTCACTCTGTCAAATAAATAAATAAACTCTTTAAAAAAATAAAATAAAATAAAAAAGAAACTACTGTTGAAATTTTTGCAGGAATATATTTTGAAAGCACTCAACCAAGAAGAGTGGAACATGATTTTAGATTGGACTGAATTTGTCAATGTGGATGCACTTATCAGAAGCGCTACGTTCGAAGTGCTGGCTCAAGCAGTTGGGTGTCTAAATGGGTTGGATAAAGCAAATCAGGCTCCAACACTGGCCCTCATTAAAGAAAATGGAGATGCCAAAAATCCCTTGGCATATATACAGGAAGGAAATTAACGACTCCTTGAGATAGGAATGCTGGAATAGATCCATTATGAGTGTCCTGCTTATATACCCATAAATGTTGCCCCAAGAAGGACTGGAATGACTATCCCTTCCCCAAGGCCTTGAGACCTGCACTGCTGAGGGAAATTCCAGTATCTTTTTTCTTTTTTTTTAATGCTTCACTATTTTCTGAATGTTGGAAATTGCTAGTGGGAAATGTTGCAATTCAAATATGTTCTCTAGTTTCACTTGGGAAGGGAGAATCTTGGGACTGCAGAAGTGAGAGCCTCCATCAACAATCAGAGGCAAAGTGGGCATGATTATCATACACACAGGCACGTATCAGGCACAGTGAGCAACTCGGTAATCAGAATGATTTCACTTTCAGAGACCTCTGGCTATGTCTCTTTGAGCATAGGGTCCTCGCTAAAGTCTTACTTGACTTGTGTAACCAAAATACCGTGGGTAAGTTGAATAGGGTTATCTGAGCCAAGAAAGTAGAATCATGACTTCTCATCCAATTTCCAGAGCTGAATCCACAGATCCACAGCATCTTGCTTGAAGGGGAGGCTAGTAACCATAACAGCAAAAGTTGATTCTTTGACTATTACCCCTAGATATTCCTAAAGGTAATTTAAGAGGATAACTATGTCCTGGGATGAGAGAAATAATTAAGGCTTTTTGGATATTTTTAGATACTAGTTCTGAGCTGATAGTAATTTCTGACACACAGAAATTCACTGAGACCTACCTATCAGAGTAAGGATATACCTGGGTCAGGTAAAATGAATGAAATTTGACACAAACTCTAAACCCATTCATCCTGTGGATTTTTCTCCAGTTCCTGTGTTGAATAGAATATTCTTAACAACTGGCAAAAATCCCCAGATATTTTCCCTATTATGGTAGGAAGAACAAAATGGAAGATACTAGAGCTTCCTCTCCCTAGTAAAATAGTAAATCAAAGGCAATACTATATCCCTGAGGGAATTTCAGATATTAATGCCACTGTTTGTGGCTTACCCAACAGCTGTTTTTACTTGCCCAACACAATGCCTTTTTTATTTTAAAGTTAGAAGACAACCATGTGCCTCAAGGAGACTGAACTCCTCCCCAGTACCCAGGGATGAATTTTAATTAGACTAAACCCAAATCTAAATAATTCCATTCTCCTTGCATTAATTGGCTTAAGAATGGGAATATGATGCCATTCTGACCAATGAGATGTGGGGGGAAAGCCTGCTAGAAGGTTGAAAGCATCCCCACAGTCTTGACAAATAACAATGGCTGACGTGATTGGATGGTGATCCTAGTTGTAAGTGCTGTTGCACGTACATATGGACGGAATACTACAGTCTCGGGCACTAGAACACAGTGACAGAACTAGGAAATGCTCTTTTCTACCTTCTAAATGATCAGAGTAGACCAGAAGCACTTTGCTTTCACCTGAAAAAAACCAGGAATGGTTGTAGCAGAGCATGGCAGTTGTAATGACTTGAGATTGTCCATTAGTTTCTTCTGGATCTCCGGACTCACTCTGATTCCTACCCTTCTGAGACTTGACGATTCCGTTTTTTGTTTTGATTCTGTGGCTACCCCACAGCCCTCTGATAAATTCCTGTCTTTGCTCAGAGTTCATTTTTACTGCTTGCAAAGAGATACACCTCCCTATAAAAAAAAAAATCACAAATTTTCTTTACAATTGCTTTTGTTTCCCACTCACTTTTATGATAGATTCATGAATTTTATTTTTATATGTTTACTTGGTTTTGTTGTGTGTCAGCAGGTTTTTTTTTTTTTTTTCCTGCTACAAATTCTCAACTTTTGTGTTCTTTAGTTTGGCTCTCTCTGCAGGAAAGCCCATGTTGAGAAATTTTTGAGACAGGACATATACATGGTCTGACTCTGAGATCTTTTACATCTGAGAATGCCATTTGTTTGACATTACACATAAATGACAGCCTCCCCACCCTCAAGTTTCTATGGATCTTGTTTTATTGTTTCGTGGGATTTGGTGTTGTACCGAGGTCTGAGGCCAGTCGGATATTTTTTTTTCCACTGAAAATACCATTTCCCTTGTTTATACACTTGCAAGTTCTCTCTTAGTTTCATTATCTCTGCTCCTTTGTTGTTTTTACCTTCAGAATTTCTACAAAGCTTTTCTGGACTCTTGCAGTTGCTACTGACAGAAAATCAAATTTGTTGTCGTGGTCAGAGTTTCGTTGTAGAAAACAGAACTCGCTCTAGCCAGGTGAAGGCGGGAGATACTTACTCAAGACTCTTAACTTGCTACAGAATGATTGAAAGACTGGTAGTAGCAGGCGGGACTTTCAGAACAACTCCTGAAGCTACGTCTAGAATCTGCCTCAGTGAGGCCACTGCTCACTTAAATGAAGGCAACGCTGCTCCTGTCCTGGTCACCAAAGCTGCCAGACCAGGAAATTGCTGCCATCCTTGCTGATCACATGGAGCTAGGGACTGACTAGACATCAGGGCTTCGGTCCTAGCTGCTGCCAGCGTACCAGAATGCCCCACCACCGTCGTCAGTAGGAGCCAGTCATGATCTTCTCTGAGTCTCCCCCTTTCAAATCTCATTCAGATGCATCTATTCGGTGGGGACACAGCACATGCAGAACTCAGTGCAAAGGCACCTGAGTCATGTAGGCTTCCGTTTTCTAGCCTCTGGTGTACACGAAGCCATGCTAGTATGGGCTTGGAGTCTTACCGCGTGAGCCAGTTTTCAAGATCTGCCACATTAATTTAAAAAATAAAGGGAATTTGTTGCCTGATGTACTTGGGGAGTTGAAGGGGTACGGTTGGCTCTAACCACATCTGGAACCAGAAGTTCAAGCCAGGTTACCAGCATTCTCTCTTTCTCTTCCTATTTTTCAGTTCTGATTTTATTCATTCAACAAACATACTGAGTACTATGTGCCAGACACTGTTACTAGTGCTGGGGATGCCATAAAGAACAAAATACGTATCAGTCTTTGCCTTCTTGCCTTCCCTCTCTGTTAGTCTTGTCCTCTGGCAGATTCTCTGAAAATGGCGGCAAAGCTAACTCCCAGTGGCTTCGAGCTTATAGGTGACTCGAGATATCACAAGGAGAAAAACTTTTCTCCTCCCAGAAAGCATATAAATTCTACCAAAATAGTGATTCTAATTAATATGTGATGCGCCTATGACCAGAGTATGGAGGGGCACATATCATATGCCCACCACATGTTGGTCAGGCTGTTCCAGATTAGAAAAGGTACCCCCCATCCCTAAACTACCCAGCGTACTATACATACACACACACAACCTTATTTCTGTACATTCAAATTTTTTTTCTAGAGAGAGAGAAAGGTGGGGAGGGGCAGAGGGAGAGAGAAAGAATCTTTTTTTTTAAGATTTTTAAAAATTTATTTTATTTGGGGGGGGGGGGAGGGGCAGAGGGCGAGGGACAGAGAAAAGGAGAGAATCCCAAACAGACTCCACACTGAGTGCAGAGCCTGATAACAGGGCTCCATCCCATGACCTGGAGATCATGACCTGAGCCAAAACCAAGAGTCAGACACTCAACCAACTGAGCCACCCAGGCACCCAGAGAGAGAGAATCTTGAGCAGGCTCCACGCCCAGTGGGGAGCCCTACGTGGGGCTCCATCTCACAACCCTGAAATCATGACCTGAGCTAAAATCAAGAGTCAGACCCTTAACTGACTGAGCCCCCCAGGCACCCGTGTCCATTCATTTTAAAAAGTGTCCCTCCCGGGAGACGAACCATGAGAGACGATGGACTCTGAAAAACAAACCGAGGGTTCTAGAGAGGAGGGGGGTAGAAGGATGGGTTAGCCCGGTGATAGGTATTAAAGAGGGCATGTTCTGCATGGAGCACTGGGTGTTATACGCAAACAATGAATCATGGAACACTACATCAAAAACTAATGATGTAATGTATGGTGATTAACATAACATAATAATAAAAAATAAAATAAAAAATAAAAAGTGTCCCTCCCTATGACAACACAAGTTTCTCTTCCATAAATGAATACACACTCTCTTCTTCCCCAAAAGAAGAAATTCCGAAACTCATCCAGTTCCCACGTCCTACTCTTAAGACCAGGATTTCAGGTCCAGATGCCTCATCATTTAGCAACCTATGGGTAAATAAGAAATATAACTACCCCCAACATACTCAGGATTTCAATACAGGAGGTAAAATCAGAAACTACAACAAAAACTTTTATTTGAAAATGGGAAACCAGCTTCCAGCCCATACACTACGGCATAGACCTACACTGCTGGCGGAAAGAGCAAACACCATGCTCTGGCAGTGGATTTCTTCTGTATCGTCCTCTCTAAGAACCAGTGGCCAAAACCAGAGATCTGGCAGGATCATGATTTGTGAACCTAAACCCCTAGCCCAGTGGCTTTTTCTCTTTGCCACAGACTTTGATTGTCTGCCCATCCCCCTAGTCCTTGGTTTAACTGTGCTCCTCCCAGCTTCTGTCCCTCCAAGTGGCCCAACACCCCAAGACCCATAATATTTCTCCGGATTCCATACAGTGGTTGTCTCTTAGCAGTGGAATTACTCCTGCTTTTGTCGGTCAGAGAAGTAACAGTAGGAAGTGTCTGGTAAGGCCCAGGGGTCAAACTTCTACCCTTGCCGGTCGTAGCTGCCACCATAGTCCTCATCTCCTTGTTTTTACTTTCACTAACTTTAGCTTCAAGTAGAGAATAGTACTCTTAGACTTCTCCAAATGCATATGAGTCAGTGACTCTTGGGTATCTGAGATTGCAGGTTAGAGGCAGAAAGGGCCTCTCAGCAAAGCCATATGGTATCACCTTGCTGTTTGCTGTTGAGGTCAGGGCTAGCACTTTTTAAAAGAACTACAGGGATCTGAGTATATATATCAGGTAGAAAATTCTATAATTGATCATGTGACAAAGAGAGCTGTCTTTGAGATATAATTTCCATACCATATAATTCACCCATTTCAAGTATATACACCGACAGCTTTTAGTATATTGACAGAGTTGTACATCCAACACTATAATCAATTTTAGAACACTATCATTATCCCAGAAAGAAACCCCACTCCCTTACCTCCCGATACTCCCATCCTCCCATCCCTGGAAACTGCTAATCTACTTTCCGTCCCTATAGACTTCTCTGTTGTAGACATTTCATATACATGGAATCATACACTATATGGTCCTTTGTGGTTGACTTCTTTCACCCAGCATAATATTCTCAAGGTTCATCCATGTTACAGCATGCTTTAGTCCTTCACTTCTTTTTATTGCTGAATAATATGTTTAACTCTATGTTTAACTGTTTGATGAAGACTATTTTTTCTTGATATTATTAAAAGCATCAAAAAATCATTAACTAACTCCAATATCTTGACATTTTCTGCAAGCCACTAAAACACTAGCCACAGGAGGCATGTGATCAGATTTCCAAACTACAACAGGTGACAGTCTAATTTGTGCCTACCTCATAACCCAAATGTTCAGTACTCAGGTGGGAACAGAATTCTCATTACACCTCAGCTCAGACAATTCTACATTTTAGACTTGATGCTTGCTATATTCCACTTCCAGTTACCAATCTTTGTCTTATGATTGCAAATGAATAAAAGCTTAGGTCTCATGGGGTACCTGGGAAGTATAGTCAGTTGAAGGACTAAGTCTTGGTTTCGGCTGGGATGGTGGTCTCCAGGTCCTACGATTGAGCCCCGTGTCTGTCTCTGCGCTCAGCATGGAGTCTACTTGTCCCTCTCCTTCCCCCACTGGCACACCCGCCACTCTCTCAAATAAACAAATAAATCTTAAAAAAAAAAAGGTCTCACATAATTGGCAGTTTGATTGTGAAATCCGATTTCAGATACATCTGGATGCAATGGTTCAAAACTATAAGTCAAATGTCATCTCTCTACTTTTCAGCAATCCTTTTCCTACTTTGGCTGAATTCTCAGGTGGGCTTGCTTTACTTGGCAGCAGAAGTGCCCCCTGGCAGCTCCTGATTTGAGATTCCAAAAGGGACCCATATCAGTCCCTTCATAAAAATGCTAATTGGCCCTACTGAGTTGTGGGGAGGTCAGGGGAGCCCATTCCTATTCCTGGTTCACTTGTTCTATTTCCAGGTCTAAGGGAGAAGGGTGGTCAGCGTGAGTTACATACCCATTCTCATGGCAGAGATGGGCAGGTCATACGATAGATAGCCACACTAGGTGTGGGGTGAAAGATTTCTAAAAGGAAAAAATAGACCTGGAAGACAAGAAACAACTGTCCAATATACTTTCTATATCTATTATATTCAATTTTATCATTTTCATTTTTATCTCTTTATCAATTTTCTGTGTCCTGTGAAATATTTTTCAAATTTGCCCCATACATTATTTATTTGGTTCTCTGAAAGACTGAGTCTGTAATTAGCCTCCTGGGCTTTGGGTTTCTGTGTAGTTTTTAGAATATCATTTATGTTTTTAAAATATGTATTATGGATCTATTCTTCCCAGGATTTTATGCTAGGACAAGGACCCTGTCTTCCAAGGAATTTTTGTGTCCTAAAGGAGGACACGAACAGAAAATGACAATAAAGTGACATAATTAAAGTAAGCTCAGGGTGCTTGGGTGTGCCTAGCACAGACACCCAACACAGCCTGGGAGGATTCCTAAGCATTCTAAAGGAGACAGTGTCTTTAAAGAATGAGTGTTCATTGGATAGGGAGTGGGGACCAAAAAAATGAAGGGAATTTCAGGTCAAGGCACAGTGTGTGCAAAGGCATGAAGATGCAAAAGAGCATGTCGTGAGGGAGGAACACGGATTAGTTCAGTGCAATCAGTACATGCAGGGCAAGGCGAGTGGTCAGAATGAGGCTGGTGAGATACCTAGGGGCCAGGTCATAAATCGCACTGCAGCTGTGTGCCTAGGAGGTTAGATTTTGTCCTGGAGGTAATGGAAGGGTTTAAACAGCAGTGTGTCATGATGCGAGTTGCATTTTAGAAAGACAATTCTAATGGTAATGTGGAGGGTGCCCTGCAGAATACAAATTGTTCAAGAGGTTACTGCAACCACAATAATGAGAGATGGTAAGGGTCTCAGTCACGGGTGTGTGGCAGGTATGGGACCTCCACAGAAGAAGAAGAAGAAGAAATCAGAGCCAAGAGATGGAGGGAGCGAGAAAGTGATGGGTAGCCTCCAGCTCCATCTCATCCTTAGACTTTGTAACTAATATGAACCAAAAAGCTACCTTTGGAGTTAAGCTCATTTGTGTCGGTTTTCCAGACTTTAAACTAAAAGAGTCCTGACATTTAATAACAAATCAAATCATCAGTCTATCTCTACATCTATCAATTAATGTGGTGTTTACTTTAAGAAGATAGTTTATAAATTGACTTGTCTGATTCTTCTCTTTATCTTTTTCTCCTCTCCTAGGAGTTTTCGTCCTTTCCTTCAGATGCAAAAAGAGCCAGAGGGTGGAAAAAACTTTGTAGGGGTGATTCTCACAGTTTATTTTTGTTGTGTTTCTCTCAAATCTCCTTACATGTTTATGTTAGATCCTACTGTGGGTCTCATGTTGTCCACAAAATCTTAAAAGGGATTATTAGCATAGCTGTGGCTTTCTCTCTTTAAAATAAACCCATCTTACTTGGAATTTGTATTCCTCAAGGGATCGTCTTTTTCCAGATACACAATACTAAATATTTTAATCAAATATGTGATCAGAAATATTTTCCATTTTACTTCTTTTATTTATTTAATGGACTCATGTTACCCATGCTTTTTGGAAGAGAATTATTTGGAATAACGGCTCAGCTTTTATATTCCAAAATATGAGAAACTAATTTCTTGCTTCTGGGACATATAAAATATCAGTCTAATTGTACATTGTTTGGTATAGTCATGTATGGTTTGAGAATGGATTTTAAATTATATATACTAAAATTAAATTAATTATTTTCTTTGGTAGTCCTCTATCATAGTTAAGGGATTGGGTTCTAGAGTATGTCTTGAACAGGGTATAGAGATCATTTTAGAATTCTCCCACTACTTCATTTCTCCTCTTCTCTCATTCCCTAATGTGGTCAGATAGTCCCACATGTCTGCATCCTTGCATCCCAGGGCACCAAGCTTAGGGAGAGGTTCCAGCCTTCACCACATGCTCAGAAAAGCTCCTAGGTTGCGGCTGAGGCTGGTACAGTGCCAGGCATTATCTCTATTCTCACTGCTGGGCTCTGATCTTTCTGCCTGAACCTCAGTCTGCCTTTTTTTTTATTGCTTTTTTCCCTTCCCAGATTTGCATACCTCCTGGTTCTTATCCTCCCTCTGGGCTCTAGTGTCCTACTGGCTCTGTTTCATGGCTGGTCCTGACTTCCCTTGCTAATGCACATTCTGGCTTCTATTGATTCACAGGTTGTTGACCCCTGACTGATTTTTTTTTCTTTCCAAGTCTTGCAGCCAGCCACACTCATTGCAGTTCACAATCCTGGTGCAGATTTATCACATCTGCCGCCAATGCTTACAGACAATCAAGTGGGAAAGCTCAGGCAGAAAATCAGGAACCAAGAAAGACACATTCTACTGAAACTGACTCAAAAAGAAGTAGAAATTTGGAATAGAACTATGACAAGTGAGGAAATCAAATCAGTAACCCCCCAAAATGTCCACAAAGTAGAACCAAGGCCCAGATATCTTCACCACTGAATTCTACAAAACATTCAGTGAAGAATAAATCCAAATTCTTCACAAATTCTTCCAAAAAGCAAAAGAGGAAGAACACTTCCGAAATCATTCCATGAGGTCAATACTACCCTGATACCAAAAGCAGACAAACACATGAAAAGAAAACTATAGAACAGTATCTCTTATAAATATGGAGGAAACTAGGCAAGAAAAAGAAATAAAAGGCATCCAGATTGGAGAAGAATAAATAAAACAATATTCACAGGTGACATACTCTTGTATATAGAAAATCTTAAGGAACCCACTAAAAAATTATTAGAACTAGTGAATGAATTCATCCATCAAGGTTGCAAGATACCAAATCAATTGTATCTCTATATTTGTAATGATCAACCTAAAAATGAAAATAAGAAAACAATCTATTTATGATAGCATCTAAAGAATAACATGCTTAAGAATACTTTTAACAAAGAAGTACAAAACTAATACTCTGAAAACTAAAAATATTCTTGAAAGAAATTAAATAAAAGCTAAATAAATGGGAAAACATTCCCATGTCCATAAATCAGGAAACATTGTTAAGATGTAAATAGTCCCCAAACTGATCTACAGATTTGATGCAATTCCTAACAGAATTCCAGATGACTTCTTTTTGCAAGTTATGATGATTATAAAATTCAAAGAGAGTTGCAAGGGACCCAGAATAGCCAAAGTAATTCTGAAAAGGAAAAATAAAGTAGGACTTACATTCTCAATTTCAAGACTTACTACAAAGCAACAGTAATCAAGGTAATGTGGTATGGTCACAAAGTAGACATAAATCAAGGGAATAGAGTTGAGAGTCCAGAAATAAATGCATACATCTATAGTCGACTGATTTTCAACAAGGTTGCCAAAACCATTCAATGGGGAAGAATAGTCTTTTCAACAAATGGTGCTGGGGACACCCGGATAGCCACATGCAAAAAAATGAAGATGGATCCTTATTTTATGACATATATAAAAATTAACTCAAGATGGATCAAAGAGAAACATAAGAGCAAAAACTATAAACTCTTAGAGGAAAACATATGGGCATATCTTCACAACCTTAGATTTGGCAATGGTTTCTTAGATATGATGTCAAAAGCAAGAGCAACAACAACAACAAAATAGGTAAACTGCACATCATCAAATTTAAAAACTTTTGTGTTATGGGACTTATACCTAAAATATGTAATGAACTCTTACAAGTCAATAATAAAACCGCAAAATTAGGCAGAGAATCTGAATAGACATTTATGCAAAGAAAACATACAAATGGCGAATAAGCACACAAGAAGAGCCTCAACATCATTATGATCAGGGAAATACAAATCAAAGCCACAATGAGATACCACTTCACACCCACTAGGATGGCTAGAATCAAAGTCAGATAAGAACAAGCTTGGCAAGTACATAAAAATAAAAGAGCCTTTGGACACTGCTAGTGCGAATGGAAAATGGCACAATCACTTTGGAAAACAGTCTGGCGCTTCCTCAAAAGATTAAACATAAGATTACCACATGACATGGCAATTCCACTCCTAAGTATGTGTAATGAAAACATACATCCACAGAGAAAATTGTCCATAAATGTTATATAGCAGCATAATTCTTAACAGCCAAAAGTGGAAACAATCCAAATGTCTGTCGAATGATTAGCAGATAAATAAAATGTGGTATATCCATGCAATGGAATACTATTGGTTGTAAAAAGGAACAAAGTACTATACATCGCTACAACATAGCTGAGCCTAGAAAGCATTATACTAAGTGAAAGAAATAAGTCACAAAAGACCACATACTATATGACTCTATCTGTATGAAAGCCTAGAATAGAGAAATCTAGAGAAACAAAAAGTACATTAGTGGTTGCTTATGGCAGGAAGTGGCATAAAGAGTGTATTATATGGTATGTGAATTATATCTTAATATAACTGTTAAAGAAAAACAAACAAACAATAACCAAATCCACTCAAAGATTATGTTCAATGACTTCAAAACACTAAAAAGCTTTGAGCATCTACTACAGATTCCTGAAGGTTTAGCTTCATAGATCTGTTTATTTTGCAATTAATGAAGGTTAAAGAAGCATTCTAAATTGTCACTTGGAAGCTTAGAGCTTCTAGTTGTAACTCTAAGCGCAAGTACACCACCATTGTGTCTTTCAAAGGAGAATTTATTTGCCTTATTAACAAATCAAGAGTACTGGGTTTCCATCAAAGAGAGCAGAATAAAGGAAAAAGATTAAATGTTTCATTTGCTCAGATTGTTTAAAGAAGTATGCTGGAGAATAATAGATGGGTTTAAACTTCTTTTAGAGTTACTAGCATTTCAAGTTCTTAAAAAAGGAATGATGCACTAAAGTCCATTTAAAACTTGTAAGAGTGACATCAATGACCATAAAGTAGAGGCTACATGAGTATTTCAAGCTAAAATTCATTATTATCAACTACTAGCTATAAGCAATGAAACTAAACACAGAGTTAACGAGTTAGGGATGAAAGGGAAAAAATATATAAAGCCTAGGGAAGGAGCTGTAACAATATTTGGATGAGAGGACAATGACAGAATTAATTAGGAGACAAATCTAGAGAAAAGAGAAAAGGAAAAGGAAATGAAGTCCTGTGGGAACTCTTTCAATGGGTGCTGGAAAACATGATGGGTTTTTTTCTTTTTTAAAAGATTTTATTTATTTGAGAGAGAGAGAGAGCATGGGGGGGGTGGGTCGTAGGAGAGGGAGAGAGAGACTCTAAAGCAGACTCCCTGCCAAGAGCAGAGCCATCTCACGATCCTGAGAGCATGACCTGAGCCAAAACCAAGAGTTGGTCACTTAACTGACTGAGCCATGCAGGTGCCCGAAAACATGGTGATTTTGATCAGATCATTTTTAACTAATTTTGCCACATATTTACCAATAGCTGAATGTGCACGTGGACATCAATTTTTATTATATAGCAAAATAATTTTTAAAATTAATAAGGTAGGCCTGGTGATTTTTTTACTGCTCTCTTGTACCTGTTTCCTATGTTAGCAAAAAAGACTGAAAACTGAGGTGTGGACTTAATTATTATTTGCCCGGTCTGAAGGAATATGGGAGGGGATCAAGCCTCTAAAAGGGAGATACCTACATATTAGTAGAATCATGAATTAAAAATAGGATTATTGGGGCACCTGGGTGGCTCAGTCAGTTAAGCTTCCAACTCTTGATTTCAGCTCAGGTCATGATCTCAGGGTTGTGGGATTGAGCCCACCTCGGGCTCCATGCTAGGTGTGGAGCCTGCTTGGGATTCTCTCTCTCCCTCTCCCTCTGATCCTCCCCCTCCTCCTCCCAGCTTGCACACATGCACTCGCTGTCTCGAAAGAAAGAAGAAAGAAAGAAAGAAAGAAAGAAAGAAAAACTAGGATTACCGAATACTTGTCAATTTGAGAAAAACCAAGTTGGCTTCTGTAAGAATAAATCATGCTTGACTGATCTATGAAATTCCTTCAGAAGGAAAATAAATGTATAGGGAAAGGGGAAGTCATGAATGTATTTTATTCTTGGAAAAATCTTTGAAATTTTTTCACACCAATAGCTTAACTGAGTTATCCTAGGATTTGGCAGAGGGTTTTATTATGGATAAAGAATAATATCAAGGTAATAGGGAAGGAACATTATTAAATGGGGTATTGTACATTGTGGTATTTCCCAAAGCATCAATCCTAGGCCAATCTGATTTAATGATTTATTATGTTTTGGAAAAGAGAGTTCATAGTAAAATCTCTAAATTTGAAAATGATACTGAATTTTTATAGAGAGTGATATGCCAAAATGAGAGGGATAAACTATGCAAAGTAAAAATGGCAGATGAATTTTGGCCTAAGTACAAGTTAACAAACACATTAGTGGAAAATAATCCAAGCTCCTGTTATAGATCGATTTGGTTGCTAAGTCACAGTGGAACACAGGGTTCCAGGCGTCACTGAGGCTGTTCTTTAAGGATATCCTGATGTGTTGTTGAGGTTCAAAATGTCAATACAAGACTTTTGGAGACAGGATAATTGACGTTGTTGATTATTCTATCCATGAGCAAATTACTGTCATGACTGCTCTCAGCATGTTTCTAAGACCCAGAAGGGTGACTAGAAGGAGCTGGCCATGCAAGACACCTTTTCTACCTTGTGCACTGATTATCACACAGCATGAACATACTTACCCATAAAGACAGAATACCAGGTTGGTTGCATCATTGGTAAGAACCTGAATGGCATTTCTCAGGCTACATTAGACATCAGAAAATGGAAGGAGTCACTTCAGCCATTTACTGAGAAACTACAATGTGAAAGGCACTCTACTGGGTGCTAGGGAAGATACACAGATAAACTTATTTCAGCTCCTAGTCTACCCAGAGAAAGAGGACAACTGCAATACAGAGGAGACAATAATTTTGCTATACGAAAGGTATGGATGTGAGTGTCTGGAATAAGGAGAAACCAAACTCCATCATACATTTATTCATTCATTCAACTAACATTTATTGAGTATGATTCTTCATTCATGTATTACATCAGTATTTATTTATTGCTTACTAAGTGCTAGCCACTGTTCTAGGTGGTAGAGGATAGTAGTGAACAAGACAAGGTCGCTGTTCTCTGCAGTTACAACAGATTTTTTTTTAAGAGACCAAAATAAACCTCGTAACATCAGATAGATAAGTACTATGAAGAAAACAAAACAAATGAGTGTGATGGAGTGGCTGGAGGTTGGTGGTTTATTTCTAAGGAATAACAGAAAAAGGCTCTCAGAGAGGTGGCATCTAACTTGGGACTTATTGATGAGAAGGAGCCTGCCATGTGAACAGCTTTCTATGCAGAGGGAGCAGCAAGTGCAAAGGCCCTGAGGTGGAAAGAAGCATGGTGTATTTAAGAAACAGAAAAAAGAGCAACCATAGCTCAGCTAGCCTGGAGAAGTTAGACAAGGCTGGAGGAAGACCTGAAAGATCCATCAAGCCCAGTGGAAGAAAGAGAACATGTAAGCAATTACATGATAATGTGAGGAATATGCAGATATACAGGAGACAATTTTATTTTAAATGTGAAACAGGAGTTAAAGATGATTGGTTATGAATTATATTTTCAGAAAGAGCTAGGAACATAAAGCTGAGGAGGAGGGACTGTGGACAAGGATGCTACAAACTCACAGAAATCCAGACCTTGAGCTAAGATGGAGCTACCCATGGACGGGTAGACACAGCAGCAAGGGTGGGCAACAGAGCTACTGTCCAGGGCTGGGAGACTAAACTTCTTACATATTAGGATTGGAATGACTCTTGAAAGGTTAATCAATCCCACCCACCCCCTTTTCCACTGAAAGCCTCTCAGGATTCACTGAGGTCTCAGAGTTTCATTCACTTGACTTAAACTTTTGTCCAATTAAAATGCAAAAAGCCCCAGGGGGAGAAACGCATCATACTTAATTACCTTGCAGTGTATTATTAGTGCTTCATTTAATCTCCAAGAGGTCTCTGTTCAGAAGGGATGGCAGCACCTTGGTACAAATTTGTGTAGATTTTTACAGCTCTTCCATCTTTATAATGAGGCAGGAGATAGTAATGAGGCAGTTGCATCTCTTGGATCAGAACAAATTGATAGTTTTAGGGAGACAGGGGAGAAGGCCATATGAAACCAGGTTCAAAGTCCAGGGTCTGGCTTCACTGTGGGACCCAGGGAAAATTACTTAATTATTTGGAATGCCAGTTGCCTTATCTGAAAGAATGCCAGACCTAGAGATTTGTTGTGGAGATGTAATTGGATAATTTAAGTGAAAGTGCCTGCCAGACTCGTAAATGTTTAATGGTCTTTCTTTCCAACTCAAGCCTGTGGCCCAAATTCAGGGGCATGGCTGGGTATTCAGGGAGGCCAGTCCGAGTGGGGCAAAGGGAGTCCGGAGACCCTGAGGAAGAAGGGAGAAAAAGGCAGGGTCCTGAGGAGAATCTGGTACTTCTTTCTAGGCAACAGACAGAAGATATGTGAAAAATGAAATTTAGCTGAATGCCAAAAAGAATACCGAGTGGAAAAACTATGGAACCCCCAGAGTAATGAATTTTCTTCCTCCTTAATGCAGGAAGCTAACACAGATGTTGGTTTCAAGGGTGTTAAAATATAATAGGACTAAAATAATTTATTGCCAGGATCTTGATAACAAAATCCAAACATAAGAACCACCAACTCCACTTGCCAGAATTTAAACCAAGTTAACCTCAAATCAATCCACAGTACATCCAAAGAGGGAAAACATTTACACTGCCCGACCTGGGATTCTAGCAAACAAACTCTAGCTATGTCAATTCCTAGGCCTCTTCAGTACCACATTAGTCTAGTTTCACAGCAATTGTTTCTTGCCAGGAAAATGGGTTTTTAAATGGGTTTCCATTTTGAGATGGCTCAATGCCAGACTGAACATGGCTTTTGAGAGGCATTGAACACTCAAATGTCCCCAGTTACAGTCAGTGCAATTTCTGTTCACGAGATTTTATTTAATACAATTACTTAAACAAGAAGGCAGACATAAGAATACTGGTATCAGAGGGACTGCAAAATCCACTGAAATGGCATCTACTGAAGGAGTCAGGTGACCTAGGTTAGGCTCTTAGTTCTATTAATAAGCTAAATGTAGGACTTAATTGGATAAAGTGAAAGATGTCTAATATTTTTCATTCTTATGTACACGGAACAGGTTCAAACCAGCCTAGCATGGATTCAGGCACTCACCCTGTGGATTGGCCAATTTAGTTTGAGGCAAGGAGGCACTCCCAAACATACCAGACTCCTTGGAAATATGTTAAGTGGTATTGATGATGGCCAGAGCTGCCAGGGGTGTCAAATGCATTTAAAAATAAGCAGAGCCCAGGCCTGCTGCCTCCTGGGTGGGGACACAGTTGATTTCAGGAGGGCATGGTTCCTTTCCAGTGGTGTGTGCAGGCGGCCCCCAGTCAGCGATCTCACCGGACACAGAGCACATCAAAATAATATGAAAGATGCCAGAGCTGTAGCTCTTGTATTTGTGAAAATAATGAGAATGGTATTGTCATCTTTAGCAGCATTTGGCTTCCTTTTTTATTCTCCTTATTTAATCTCCTTTCAGGAGAGGCTATACAACATTGAGGTGAAGGACGGACTGCCAGGTAGATTCCCTGGGTTTGAACGCTGGCTCTAACACTCACTAAATGGATGACACTGGGCAAGTCACTTAACCGCCCTGTGCCTCAGTTTCCCCATATATTTACAATGAAGAGAACAGTAGCACCTGCCTCAAAGATTTGCTTTGAGGAATGCATAAAATATAGACTGTTTAGAGCAGGCCTAGCATGTGGTAGATAATCAATAAAGTTAGCTATTATTATATTTCTGTGTGGGTAATTAGAATAGTAACACATATTTAATATAAAACAGTAGACAAAAAAAATTGTTTTAAAGATTTATTTATTTATTTTTAGAGAGAGAGGGAGTGGGGTGGGATGGGCAGAGGGAGAATGAGGGAGAGTCTTAAGCAGACCCCATGCTGAGTGCAGAGCCCGACATGGGGCTCGAACTCACGACCCTGAGGTCACGATCTGAGGCGAAACCAAGAACTGGTCGCTTAGCTGACTGTGCCACCCAGGTGCCCCCAAAACTTTTTTTTAACGAAAAACACCCATTACCTTCCATATTCCCACTACCCATAGGCAATCTAAACATTTTAGGAAGGAAATGACAAGGTAATTGAGATAATTATTTGCCTATACAATATTTATTCTTCCCTTCTTCCTTAGTAACTACACCCTGATTTTGTTGTAGATAACAAACCATATGTCCTAGCCTTCTTTGCAAATAAGATTCAGCATGTGACTAATTCATAGCCAATGAGATAAAAATGCTCCTTAACAGTAGAATGGATAAATAAGTCGTTGAATGGAATACTATGCAGTGATGAGAATGGACAAACTATAAATAACTCAGCAACATGAATGAATCTTACAAACATAATGTTGAACAAAAGAAGATAGACACTACTGAATATATCCTCTATAATTCCATTTATAGAAAGAACAAAAACCAGCCAAAATAATCCCTGCTTTAAGAAATCAAGATAATGGTTACTTTTGGAGGGGTAGTGACATGGGGTGAGAAACATGGGGGGAGGCTTCTGGGATGCTGGTAAATTTCCATTTCTTAATTTTAGTGATGACTACATGAGCATGTTCAGTTTGTGGAAATTCCCTGAGCCATATACTTATATATTCATATCTGCAAATATATTATATTTCAATGAATCTAAAAACTATGCAAAGCTCTGATGATAAAATTCCAAGCATCAGCCACCAAATAAAGAAGGCCTGGCAAAGCACCGGTTAAATAAGTGTTTGGAGGTTACTGCTTCATCTAGGGAGGAGTTTGGTCATGTACATAACACAGCTGAAGCTAGCTTATTCAGCAGTCCCGAGGAAAAGCTCTGCTAAGCAAATTTGCTTCAGAATGTAACCAGGAATTCAAGATGAAAGGGATATTTTCCCCAAAGTGAGAAACATCTCTATGAAGTCAGGAATCCAGTAGAGAGTCACTACACCCAATGTAGCCTAGTTCACTTCGTGAACTCTAAAGAAGGAATTTTATGTATGTTACCTCATCGAATCTTCACAAGAGCTTTGAGAAGTAGATATTGTTCCCTTCACTCTAGAGGTGAGGAAACGAGACTCCAACACATATGGGTATTATTAATGCCAGTCCTTGAGAAATGATGGGTATTATTAATGCCAGTTCCCTACCTTATTATCAAGTCCTGTATTATTCAGGATTCTGTTAGTTGCAAGTGATCATAACCCAATTCAAACTAACTTAAGAAAAAGGGGGAAGGTTTTTGGTCCCCAGGCCTGGGAAGCACAGGGATATAGCTATTTCTAGCATGACTGGATCCAGGGTCTCAGATTCTTTGAAGTTATGGTCTTACCACCTTTTCGATAGGCCTACTTCATGGGGCAAGACATTTTCCAGCATCCCCAGCTTTACATCCTACCAATCCAGCAATCTAGCAAAAAGCAACAGTCTGGAGAAGGCTCTGATTGACCCAAGTAAGGTCATGTGTTCATCCCTGGACCAACTGATGTGGCCACATAGCTAGAGGAGATGTGAAATGCGTTGCCATGCAAATCACATTAAATGAATTTCCCACAGGGAAAACGGGTTCTGTTCCCCAAAGGATGAGCAAAAACAACAGCTTTCCACTACATTGCCTAAGGAGGACTTCCTGGGCATCCAAAAATTGTTGACTGGTGACTATTTAAACATCACTATTTCTATGCACCTTCCATCTGGGTAGTGTTTCCCATCAAAGAGCTTTAAAATGAATATTCTCATTTAAGCCTTCCAATAAATACTGGGAGGAAAAATTGTTCTCATTTCACAGATGAAGGAACAGGCCCATGAGGTAAATAACTGATAAGGTTATATAGCCAGTAAGTGGACCCCAACTTGAAACCAGGTCCATCTTGCACCAGAGCTGTATTCTTTTCGCCATACCTCTCAGCCTGCCAACGTAGGGAATACTAAGTGGGCTTTCTATACCGCATTAGTTTTTTGGTGTTTTTTTTTCAAAGATTTGTATTTATTGATTGACTTAGAGAAAGAGAGAGCAGGGGGAGGGGCAGAGGGAGAGAGAGAATCTCAAGCTGACTCCACGCCAAGCACAGAGCCCGATTCGGGGCTTAATCTCATGACCCTGAGGTCATGACCTAAGCTGAAACCAAGAGTCGGACACTCAACGAACTGAGCCACCCAGGCAGCCCCACATTTTTTTTTAGTTATTTTTATTAGTTGTATTTAAAGCATGAGCATAGGCCATTGCTCAGGGACACTCCCCAACAGAAGGACACCACAGCGCCTTTAAACTAGCAGGCTAGTGCCACTGGCTTTAGAGTGTCTTTCTAGAAATCAAAGACCATCTTCATATTACCTCGCAATAAAGTGGAGAATCAAGGCCCACCGTGGCCCTGTTACTGGCCTGCAGTGACCACTGGGTAGAATAGCCCACTGGCTTTTGTGCCAAGCCCAGAGCCTGCCCCCAGGACAATGCGCAGGGCTGCCTCTGACTGCTTCTCTCTGCTGGCCACACAGTCCCCAGCCTGCGGTGGCCAGAGGCCCTGCGAGCAATGGTCCCAGGGCGAAGGACCGTGTGCCGTTAGCTGTGTGTGGCTTCTGTTCCCTGTTGTATCTGTGCCCTGTAGCTGCCAGGCCGTGGTGCTTAGATTTCTCAGGCATGTCGCTGATGGTGCAGAAATCCCGAATGCTGTGAGGTTCTCAAAGCACTTACTGTTGAGACAGTGTCTGTGTCTAGTTTGTGAGTTCCATCTATTTGGAATTCTGGAAACTGAAGGCACATTCTTCAGGGTCAGTAGCGGCCCTTACATCATCAACAACAAACATTCCCTGAAAGCCTTTTATGTCCCGGGCTGTAGGCAACCACCTACGTGGTGTAACTGGGTCTCCTCCGGAGTCAGGCTCACCCTCTGACCACTCCGGAGTCAGGCTCACCCTCTGACCTCCTTGTGCCTAGGAGGTGACACAGCCCCCATCCAGGTAAAGAGAGACAGCGACCCATGACTAACCAGCCTTTAACAAGATGCTCCTCCGTGGCATTGAGACATGGGATTGCTAAA
Source organism: Phoca vitulina (assembly GCF_004348235.1). Classification (NCBI taxonomy): domain Eukaryota; kingdom Metazoa; phylum Chordata; class Mammalia; order Carnivora; family Phocidae; genus Phoca; species Phoca vitulina. Next base: position 44,658,053 of record NW_022589728.1, read on the forward strand.
TTTTGATGAGACAGAGGTAGTCAGAGGCACAACAAGCTCTCGAGTGGTGAGGCATTGCTGTAGGATACACAGGAGGTGAGGAGGAACCTGGAAAGAATTTACTGAATGTGCACTGTGTGTCCGACGTTGTGTAAACATTAGCTGTTGTAGGTCAGGTTCCTCCGGAAACAGACTCCAGGGTGAAGGTTCACTGGGAAGGGATCTCAGCAGCAGCATCTGAGAGGGATGAGGACGAGGGATTGGGCAGAGAAGGAAGTGGGGTGGTGATGCCGGGGCAGCGGGGGCCTCAGCCAGCCCGCCCCCACCCAGGAGCCTCTGGAGCTGAGATGGTCCCTCAGAGTTGTCCTAAACTGAGGCAAAGGGACAGCGGGCCTTTGTGACCTGCCCCCCACACAATGGAGAAGTCATGGGATGCCTTGGCTGACTGTGGGGAGGCAGCGTAATGGGGGAAGGCAGGCTCTGGAAGAGGCTTAGCTGTAACAGTCAACAGCAAGGGGGGGAGGGTCCTGAAAGGGTGGTCTGGGCACAACAGCGCAGCTAATTAACACTACCCTCTGTTGTTTAATCCATACGACACTGGGAAGTAGTTCTTTTAATCATCATTTTCAAACGAGGAAACTGAGCCTCAGAGAAGTTAGCCTGTCTAGGTTCACATACCCGGGATTTAAACAGATGAGACTGCATAAAAAATACATATACTTTTATTTAGGAAAAAAACAGATGGACATATGGAAAGGGAAGAAACAGAGAGAAAGCAAACCATAAGAGACTCTTAATGATAGAGAACAAACTAGGGGTTGCTGGAGGGGAGGTGGGTGGGGGATGGGTTAGATGGGGGATGGGGATGAAGGAGGGCACTTGGGATGAGCACTGGGTGTTGAATCACTGAATGCTACTCCTGAAACCGGTATTACACTACATGTTAACTAACTAGAATTTAAATAAAAATTTGGAGAGAAAAAGAAATCTGTATACTTTCTATCACATTATCTCGCCTCAGAAAAGAAGGAAAAGGAAAAGCAGAGAGAGGATGGAGGAACCCTGGAGACGTCCCACCCACTTCACAGTGTTGTGAGAAACAGATTAGGAGACGCAGATACAGTGATTAAGAAAGCAGTCTTTAGGGCACCTGGGTGGCTCATTCGGTTAAATGTTTGCCTTCAGCTCAGATAATCATCCCAGGTCCCAGCTCAGCGGGGAGTCTGCTTCTCCCTGTCCCTCTGCCCCTCACCCCTGCTCTCTCTCTCAAATGGATAAATAAAATCTTAAAAAAAAAAAAAAAGAAGAACGCAGTCTTTAAGACTATCCCAGCTGGCTTGGAATACCAGCTGCACTTCTTACCATTTAACTTCTCTGCACCTCAGTTTCCTCCTTTGTAAAATGGAGATAATATTAGCATATGCCTCAAGGGTTTTTATAAAGTTTAAATAAAATAATAAATGCAGTCCATGCCAGGGGCCTAGCACTGTGCCTGGCCTATAGGAAGCACCTAGTAAACATTAACTACTCTTATAACTCTCCCATTTATGGTAAATTTTAACAGTGCAGGAAAAGCTCTCTTTAGGATTCTGCCTCTCCCAGTGTACCATATACACGGTCTTATCACCAATGAAGGCTCTAGATTGCTAGGTCCTGAATATTTTAAAAATCCAGTTTTTAGATGGTCAGGGTAACTCCAGAAATCTGAAAAGGAGCCAAGTGCCAACCACACCTAACCCTTAACTGCATAATTCTGGAGGCAGAATAAATAAAAGAAAACAGTGAAAATAGCTCCTTCGTGTCTGCCAAACAAAATACCTTCTCGTGAAGTCAGCTTCTTAGAAACCTTGGACAGTGCATGAGTGGAGGGTATTCCGCTGTCAAAGAAGCCTCAGCTAGTTTTGTAATCCAAATCCCACAGCCTGGGGAGAGAGGTCATTAACCTTGCTGCTGTGATTTCGCCACTACTTTCTCTGGACAGCAGAGTACAGGGAGCTAAGCCCTCAGTGCATGCTTCCTAGGTGTGTGGCCCGTATTTCATGACCACACCCCCACCCCGAAGCCACTCGGTGACTCAAAGTGAGCTCTGCCTTCTCCTCCGTCTGCGCATCATGTAGCCAAATAAAAAGGGACCGACCCAGAAAGTTAAGTCCACTACCCCTTTTTAAAAATAATTTTTAAGGAGAAAATCATTCATCCAAGAGTAGTGGGTTATGTGGTGGCCTTCAAAATGCTATGTTCACCTGGAACCTGTAAATGGGACTGTCTGTGGAAAGGGGGTCTTTGCAGCTACCATTAAGTTGAGGATATTAAGAGGAGATCATCGCGAATTATGTGGGTGGGCCTTATACAAGCAGGTATCCTTATAAAGAATGGCAGAGGGAGATCTGAGGCACAGAGAAGGCCAGGGAAGACAGAAGGAGAGGTTGGAGTGATGCAGTCTCCCCCAGGGAACTGTGCAGCCCCCAGAAGCTGGAAGGGGCAAGGGAGGATTCGCCCCTAGGGCCTTCAGAGTGAGTGCAACCCGGCCAATACCTTGATTTCGGACTCCTGGCCTTCAGAACCATAAAAGAATAAACTTCTATTGTTTCAAGCCACCAAGTTGGTGGTAATTTGTCAGCAGCCACAGGAACGAATACACCAATTGTTTCTTATATGACCAATATCTGTACTACCCATCAAGGTGTTTATGATTCTTGAGGCGCCTGGGTGGCTCAGTCGTTAAGCGTCTGCCTTCGGCTCAGGTCATGATCCCAGAGTCCTGGATCGAGCCCCGCATTGGGCTCCCTGCTCAGTGGGAAGCCTGCTTCTCCCTCCTCTGTGCCTGCCACTCCCCCTGCTTGTGCTCTCTCTCTCTGTCAAATCAATTAATAAAATCTTTTTAAAAAAGATGTTTATGATTCTTTTATACATTCAGTAAATAGAAAATACCAGTTTAAACAATATGATCTAATTTTTATTATAAAACAATATGTGACAACTATGCATTGGTCAAAGAGTGACAACTATGCATTGGTCAAAGAGTGCACTATGTATTTTTCAGAATAAAGACAATAAAGACTTAGAAGGCTTTATACACATACATGCACCTATGGATAGGCCCCAGGTCCTGTCCTCTTGTCCAGATTTGAGGAAATCACTTCTGGGACTGAGCCAGTCTCCCTCAAGGCTCTGGAAATATCCAGTTCTTTTCCCTTCAATAGATCCAGACCAGAGATCAAGAAATTCAAATGTCCATAGGAGCCTGACAGGTATATTTTTCAGAGAATTGGGCCTCATAGAAAATATTCAGGCACATTGGGGATGGTGGTGCACTGGGAAGAACATTACTTGTCTCAAACTGGAACTCCAACTCAGCTCACTGATTGTTGTCATGGAGGAGGCAGGTTGACTTTTACCAAATTTTATTTTTCAAGAGATACTGGATTCAAATTTTTTTGTATGAAACCCCATGTTTTTGAAATGTGGGCGTCTAATTCAAATTCTTTTAAAACACTTTTCGGGCCACACGGAGGCTCAGATCTTCAGGTTTCCACTTGCAATTTAGACCTTATATAGTCATTTGACTCTTCCCAGAGGGTAAAAGAAATGTCAGCTTTAGAACACAATGCCTGGGCTCCTTTGTTGAAAGAGATATGGAAAAATTCCTCTCATTCTTTGCTGATAAACCTACAGCCTTGAACACAAGATATAGTTAATTTTGTAATCAAGTTATTCTGCCACATGAAATTTTTCATAAATTGCCCTGCTAAGTAAGCATTGTGCCAAGGCACATAGGAAATGATCCGTGAATAGTAGCTATCATCTCTGATATGATTGGGTATGAATTTTCTCCTCCTCCTTTGGAGAGTCCAAGAGTAAGGATGGGGTAGGATAAGAGTGATGCCCAGAAAATGATGGAAGAGCCTCTATTACTCATTGACCAAGCCTGCAGCCCTGTTCAAAGGCAAGTGGCCCTATTCTGTCCCTTACCCTCAGTGCCAAGCAGAGCCATAGGAAAATTCCACTGTGCACCAAAGTCAACAGCTCTTAGCGTTCACTCTGGTCCTCAGCACCGCTACACTACTCCCTATCCCCATTAGAAGTCCAGTCCCTTGTGGGGCACATGGGAGCAGCTGGTCCACTTAGCCCCCTGCAGCCCTTGGAGTCCCTCTGTCTCTTGAACAACTCAACTCCAACACCACTAGGAGCCTGGGGTCTGGGGGGTGGGTGAGGAAAAGGCTTTTAATAAGCACTACCACCACCCAGACTGCTTGGAGGATTAGATCAGGGACCAAGAGAAAGAAATTTGTCCCTTTTTCCTCACTTCAGAAAACATAAACTAATCACAGAGGATCAAGCTACCACATTATCATATTAAGGAGAAATGCTCCTAAAATCCAGACTTTGGAGTCTGTGCAAGAATCAGAAATCACTGATCTTTGGGCTGCCATTAGCAAAGTAGTGCCCAAGAATGTCAACAATAGACCAAAAGCATAAGCAAGAGAGACAAGAAGGCATTTTTATTGGGAAGAACTCTCACCACCCTGCGCTCCTCAAACTTTTGGTCTCCTGCGTTAGGGGCAAGTCTCTTGGGCCAGGAAATATAGCTTCCAGGCCTGGGACAATGACTTGGTCTTGGTAGGGCTCAGTCAAGTTCATTGCTAGATGGTCTCCAAGAATGTCTTTTTTTTTTTTTAAGATTTTATTTATTTATTTGAGACAGAATGAGCGTGAGAGAGAGAGAGAGAGAGAGAAAACAAGCAGGGGGGAGGGGCAGAGAGAGAGGGAGAAGCAGACTCCCCACCAAGCAGGGACCCCGATGTGGGGCTCGATCCCAGGACCCTGAGATCATGACCTGAACTGAAGGCAGATACTTAACCGACTGAACCACCCAGGCACCCCTAGATGGTCTCTAAGAAGCTGTTTGAATGAGAGAAATCCTCAATCTATCTGTTTCAGCTTCTTCTGTAAAATGTGACTAACATTAGCACCTCTGTCTGTTGCCAAAAACCGTTGTGCTGATCAAGAGAAAAATACGCGTACTTTTAAATGTAGGCAACATGCTTGAAAATTTGCATTTTGAAAAGTTAGAAATGCCCTTGAGCAAACTGCCAACTCTTCACAGAACAAATAAAGGAACTTTTATTCTGTCCAGAACAAAAAGATCCTGGCTATTCCGTTAAAACTCTAACATAGCCTTGTAGTGTTATCTAAGAATTTGTTACACATTTCATAAACTTTCTTAGCTAGGATGACTCTGATTAGAGAGACAAATGTGGTTTAAGATTATGACATTTACTCCAAAAGGTTTTTGAAACAACATGCGTTACCATACATTATAACTAGAGGTTCAATATAAATAGTTATTTTAATGTTTATATAGGCTACGTAATGACCATGCTGCCCGTAGTTAAATACAAAAAGGCAAAGCAGTATTAGGTGCAATTATAATTCTACCAACTGTGGGTCTGGAATTTAAAACAACGACCACACTGACACCATCCATGTTGCCTCTGTTAGAGCTCAGGAGACGCTACAGTCTACTTTTCGAATTTCAGAGTTTAAGATGTTAGAACAATGCTTTCAACTGATCTTTTAGGCTTTCAATTTTAGGTTCACTTTTTTAAATTTAGCAATAATACTGTTAAAGTCAGTCATTCCATGTTTTATGGAAAAAAAAACTTGAAAAGATATTGGAATAATTACTATGCCCTATTACTTATGTGTTTTCCAGAACTTTTTAAGACACAATAAGAAAACAAAAGAATTATAGAATTTGAGGGACTCTAAGAGAACTAGTAAATTCCCTGATTTTACAGGTGAAGAAACTGGGCCCGGAGATCTGGGTGAACTGACCTGCCCAAATTGGTATAATTAAATTGGTATAATTAAATCATAGTCAAAGTTATTGCCAAAAGGGGCGCCTGGGTGGCTCAGTCATTAAGCGTCTGCCTTTGGCTCAGGTCATGATCCCAGGGTCCTGGGATCGAGCCCCGCATTGGGCTCCCTGCTCAGCGGGAAGCCTGCTTCTCCCTCTCCCACTCCCCCTGCTTGTGTTCCCTCTCTCGCTGTGTCTCTCTGTCAAATAAATAAATAAAGTCTTTTTAAAAAAAAGTTATTGCCAAAAAAGTCTATTGGTAGAGAATTCTGTCAGAAAAATGGGTATTATAGCCTTCGGCTCAAGTCATGATCCTGGAGTCCCAGGATCGAGTCCCATATCAGGCTCCCTGCTCTGCTGGGAGTCTGCTTCTCCCTCTGACCCTCCCCCTCTCACGCTCTCTCTCTCTCTCTCTAATAAATAAAATAAAATATTAAAAAAAAAGAAAAATGGGTATTATAAATTAGTGTGTTTGTGCAAACACACCCCTCCTCTTACTGTGGATGGGTTATCATGAGGTCTATATAATATAATTGAGGAATTGATACATTTTGAACCTATAACAGGTGAACTTGAAGATCTCCTCCCTGAGTGTATAAAGTGAAACAAAGGGAACCTAATTAGAATGGGTCATCATGGACTATCCCAGAAATGGATGGAGCTGACCTAAGACCCAGTCTATGGTCATCCGTATCAGAATCACCTACAACAGTGGTATTCAAGGTTTGCCAGTCTGTTTGTCTATTGCCCATGATATCCTAAAAGAATTTTTTATCATAAGTTGATGTAGTTGAAACAGATGTAACTTGACATATTTTAAATATAAACATTCTAAAATAAAATGGTCACATCAAATTTTAAATGTATCTAAAATAATTAAATGGTTAGTTGCCATCACACATCATACATTAAAAACAAAACAAAAACAAAGCCTAAACGATCCCTTCTTTGGCATTTGAAAATTCTACATCTTTCCTTTCCTCCTAAATCCTACACAGAATTTCTATTGTAACTTTTTATTTTCTGTTTACAATCTTTTATTAATTACCATATCATATTTCTTTGTAACAAAAGTATTAGTACAAATTGAATTCATAAATTTTTATTTTGTTTTCTGTGACAATTCTCTAGATGTTAAAATTGTTCTTCTGATTTGATTCATTATTACAATTCCTATTAATATACAATAATATATTGTAATATTTGATTAAAAATCACTAAACATAAAAAGTAATTTTTAATAGATACATGTCTTTCTTAATGAGATTAATGGGGCTTTCTTTTTTCAGTGAGTTCATGATCCATTGCTAGATCCATGACTCATTGCTAGAATAAAATAGGGTTTTATATTCCTTGTTTTTTTAAATAAATGAAAATGCTGAGAAATCTTGTCACATGTTAAAAGTAGATAATAACAAAGAATTTTGCTATTGCAATGCTGATCAAGTTTTGAATTCCTTCTAAATTATATTTCAAAATCATAAAATGATATGTCATCAAAACTGATGTTTAATGACCTATCATCTGGACTAGATTCTCCTTCAGACTGGTGAAAGCATTGAATTGGAAATCTCCGAATTTACAAAGGAATTTGTCACTCAGTCACTAGAGTCACCTGCTTTCTCTATTTCTGGAAAATCTACCAAAAAGACTTTACCAAGGCTCATTAAAGAACCATTCATTATACTTGCTACTCTTTCACTTAAAGGCATCATGTTTAATCTTTTAGAATTGCAGTTAGGAAACTCGTGTCAATCTTAATTTCATTGCACTTTAGCCAATTCTTTTTTTTTTTTTTCAGTAAAGTGTTCTTAAATATATTTTTATCAAAACTTGAAACTGCAGGTATTAGGAAACTCGTGTCAATCTTAATTTCATTGCACTTTAGCCAATTCATTTTTTTTTCAGTAAAGTGTTCTTAAATATATTTTTATCAAAACTTGAAACTGCAGGTATATCATGTTCGAGTTATAAAAAATATATACCAAATAACCTAAAGAGCTAGTCCTCTTTGTCAAACCAATCAGCCTTTTTTACTTTCAGAAAAAGCCTGTCTTCATGTTTTAATCCAAATTAAAATGTTAATTCATATCTCAAAAACATTATAAAAACCACTGACAAACGTCTTCAGGAAAGTACCATTTATGGTTACTTAAAAAGATTAAATTGATATAATTTAATTAATGTACCCATTTTATAACATGTTATAAATCATGAAAACCAAGATAAATCACTTTGCTGTTTCTCATTACTTGATTCTTTAAAAATGTAATATTATGTGTTACTAAATTTTTAAGTTACTTGTGAGGTGAGTAGTATTGTACAAAGTAGAGTATTCCTCTGGGAAATCTATTTGTATTAAAGTCTCATGAAAACAACTGTGGACAAGTATTGACCAATACCAGTATGGAGCCAGCCTTTCACAGAAGAGACCTTCTGTTCCTGACAAATTTCAGGATAACCCTAGTAGAGCTGGTGAAATAGCCATTTTTAAAGTTGAAGGATGAGACATTCCAATAGTTCACAGAGTAATCCAAGTTGATGAAAAAAATAACAAAGACATTAGGTTTCTGACTAAAAGATAACGATGACCCCGAATAGCCAGAGGAATATTGAAAAAGAACACCAAAGCTGGTCACATCACAATTCCGGACTTTAAGCTCTATTACAAAGCTGTAATCATCAAGACAGTATGGTACTGGCACAAAAACAGACACATAGATCAATGGAACAAAATAGAGAGCCCAGAAATGGACCCTCAACTCCATGGTCAACTAATCTTCAACAAAGCAGGAAAGAATAGCCAATGGAAAAAGGACAGTCCCTTCAACAAATAGTCCTGGGAAAATTGGACAGCCACATGTTGAAAAATGAAACTGGACCATTTTCTTCCACCATACATAAAGATAAACTCAAAATGGATGAAAGACCTAAATGTGAGACAGGAATCCATCAAAATCCTAGAGGAGAACATGGGCAGCAACTTCTGTGACCTTGGCTGCAGCAACTTCTTGCTAGACACGTCTCCAAAGGCAAGGGAAACGAAGGCAGAAATGAACTCTTAGGACTTCATCGAGATAAAAAGCTTTTGCACAGCAAAGGACATTGTTAACAAAACCAAAAGACAATCAACAGAATGGGAGAAGATATTTGTAAATGACATAGCAGATAAAGGGCTAGTATCCAAGATTTATAAAGAACTTATCAAACTCAACATGTAAAAAACAAAAAATCCAGTCAAGAAATGGGCATAAGACATGAACAGACATTTCTCCAAAGAACACATACAAATGTCCAAAAGATACATGAAAAAATGCTCAACATCACTTGGCATCAGGGAACTACAAATCAAAATCACAATGAGATACCACCTCACACCTGTCAGAATGGCTAAAATTAACAAGTCAGGAAACAACAAATGTTGCTGAGGATGTGGAGAAAGGGGAACCCTCTTACACTGTTGGTGGGAATGCAAACTGGTACGGCCACTCTGGAAACAGTATGGAGGTTCCTCAAGAAGTTAAAAATAGAGCTACTCTATGACTCAGAAATTGCACTACTAGGTATTTATCCAAAGGATACAAACATAGTGATTTGAAGGGGCACCTGCACCCCAAGGTTTATTGCAGCAATGTCCACAATAGCCAAACTATGGAAAGAGCCAAGATGTCCATCAGCAGATGAATGGATAAAGAAGATGTGATATGTGTGTGTATATATATATATATATGTATATATATATGTGTGTGTATATATATATATATATGTATATATATATATATACACACATATATATATATATATATATATAATGGAATACTATGCCATCAAAAAAATGAAATTTTGCCATTTGCATCGATGTGGATGGCACTGGAGGGTATTATGCTAAGTGAAATAAGTCAAGCAGAGAAAGACAATTATCAAATGGTTTCAATCATATGTGGAATATAAGGAATAGTGCAGAGAACCATAGGGGAAGGGAGGGAAAACGGAATGGGAAGTAATCAAAGAGGGAGACAAACCATGAGAGACTCTTAACTATGGGAAACAAACTGAGGGTTGCTGGAGGGGAGGTGGGTAGGGGGATGGGGTAATTGGGTGATGGGCTTTAAAGAGGGCGCCTGATGTGATGAGCACTGGGTGTTGTGTGCAACTGATGAATTATTGAACTCTACATCTGAAGCTAATGATGTAATATATGTTGGTTAATTGAATTTTAAGTTTAAATAAATAAATAAATAACATTTTTTAAAAAGGAGATAATGATGAAGTTGATGATAGAGGGGCTTATGCAAACAAGACCACAATTAGCTTGAAAAGAAAGACGTGGGAGGGAAGAGCTACAGGGTATGGTCACCCTATGTTGGTATGGTCACCATAATAATGAGTGACTATTCAAAATTCAAGTATGCCCTTTTGGCTGTAAATGGGTGCCTATGTGTTGTTACTAAAACGTGAAACCTAAAATGAGAAGCAGCTCCTGGGACCAGATTGAAATGAATTCTGTTGAAAAAGATAAAAACTAATATATTTTAAATATCCCGCTCTCTGTATAAAAAGAAACAATGTGGAGAAGTTTTTGTCTTGTTCAAACAAATGATTCATCAGGAAAAAAAAAAAAAAAGATTCTTTTTCCTTTCCATCATTCCTTCTGTATTTATTAATTGTAATTCTACTATATATAATGCTATATATATGTATATATATATAAAAGAGCTTTCTCTTCTCCCAGTTAATTAATGTGTTTAATTATATCAATATAGATTCATGAATTCTTATTTTATTCTGAGTTATAATCCATGTTTATCTTTATTTTGGTGCTCAAATTGTCCCAGATTTGGCAATTGGGGGTCCCTTCAGGTTCCTTTGGACATGCCCCTACCTTTTGTAAGGGATCGTTTACTGTCTGTCATGACACATGTTCTAGTCCTGAGTCAGGGAACTCTTAGTTTGGAAATTCACATTCAGTCCTGGCATATTTTCTTGAATTATTTATTTGATCATTTCTTCTCTTCTATTTTTTTCTGCTTTCACTTTCTTAAATTGTTATTAGTCAGATGTCTTCAATGATCCTCTAATTTTTTTCTGCTTTATTATAGAAATCACAAAACTGTGCAAAAGTAGAAAGAACAGTGTAGCAACCCCCATATGCCCATCACCCAGTTCCAATTAATATTTTACCTTTTTTAAAAAGCATATTTTATTTATTTATTTTAAAGATTTTATTTATTTATTTGACAGAGAGAGAGAGAGACAGCTAGAGAGGGAACACAAGCAGGGGGAGTGGGAGAGGGAGAAGTAGGCTCCTGGCCGAGCAGGGAGCCCGATGCGGGGCTCGATCCCAGGACCCTGGAACCATGACCTGAGCCGAAGGCAGATGCTTAACGACTGAGCCACCCAGGCGCCCTAAAAAGCATATTTTAAAGTAAATCTCAGATGCTATGCCATAAATAATTCAGTATGTACTCAAGTAGATAAGGACCTTTTTTTTTAAGTTTTATTAATTTTTTTTTTAGTAATCTCTACACCAACACGGGGCTCCAACTCAGGACACAGAGATCAAGAGTCACATTACTCTTCCACCGGAGCCAGCTAGACACCCTGATAAGGACTAACTATATGCATCATTATTACATTAACAGTATTATCAATAATTTCTTTTTTTTTTTAAAGATTTTATTTATTTATCTGTCAGAGAGAGAGCACAAGCAGGGGGAGTGGCAGGGAGAGAGAGAAGCAGGCTCCCCGCTGAGCAGGGAGCCCAATGCGGGGCTCGATCCCAGAACCCTGGGATCATGACCTGAGCCGAAGGCAGATGCTTAACTGACTGAGCCACCCAGGCGTCCCTCAATAATTTCTTAATATCATGTAATACCCAGTCCATGTTCATATTTCTCTGTTATTTTTTAATATTTTTTTTCACAACTGGCTTGAAGTTCAAAGCAGGATTCCACGAAGATCCACATTACATTTCCTCCACCACCACACCCTATTTCTGTTTATATCATTTAGTTGTTGAAGATTCTAGGGCCCATGTGTGACCTTCTAGTTTTCTTATCTCTCTCCAATTACTTTTTGTCTCTTTTTTCCACAAATTTTTTCTTATTTATTTTTATTTAGATATAATTGACATATAATGTTACATGTTTCACATGTATAAAGCAAAATGGATCACTGCAGTTAAGTCTAATTCACATCCATCACCATACATTGCTACAGATTTTCTTCTTGTGATGAAAATTTTTAAGATCTACTCTCTTAGCAACTTTCAAATATATAATACAGTGTTACTAACTGTAATTCTTTGTCATTTAGTGTACTTGCTGGGAGATTTCCTCAACTTCCAGTCTTTCTATTGAATACATTTTTGGTAAAGAAATTTAAAATTCATGTTTTCTCAATCTTCGCTGATCACAGCAATGTGTTCTTTTTTCATGATACGCTATCTTATCTCTTCAAAAGCATTATTTACTTATTTATTTAATTATTTTTCTGCCCTTGGGCATTGTCCCTACTTCGTCTGTGTTTGTTTTTTCCTATTTATTTGCTTTTTGTTTAAGATTTTATTTATTTATTTAAATGAATTTATTTAAATTTATTTATATTAAATCTGTGGGGCAATCTCTCCATCAGATGAACCTCCTACCTTGTGCTGGAAGGTGAAGGGGGCAAGAGGCTGTCAGCTGGCTTTTAGGGCTGGGGAGGCCATCTGGAGTTCTAATACCTCTTCTACAGATTTCCAACTAATCTCCATGGTTTGTCAGACCCTCCTTCCCCCTGCCTTCAGAGGCTTAGTATCTTCCACCCCTGAAATTTTCAGAGGTTCAGTGGAATGAATCTGCTTGTTCCCTATTGGCTTTATTCCTTGCAATTACTTAGGTTCTCTCTTTTCCAGTCTCCGAACAGTTACACATTTGTTGATTTCTATGGATTCTTACACTATTGTATGTATACGTATGTGTGTCTGTGTACTTTTAGATTTTTGTCTTTTTTATTCCTTTACTATTCATTTAGTGGGATTTCAGAAGCAAGTGAAGGCAAACATGTATGTTGAATCTGTAGTTTTACTAGAAATCCCTCATATTGCTTTTTTTTAAAGATTTTATTTATTTATTTGAGAGAGAGAGAACAAGCAATGAGGGGCAGAGGGAGAAGCAGGCTCTCTGCTGAGCATGGAGCCCAACTCTGGGCTCAATCCCAGGACTCCGGGATCATGATCTGAGCTGAAGGCAGAGGCTTAACTGACTGAGCCACTCAGATGCCCCCCTCATATTGCTTTAAAAAAAAAAAAAACTTCCAAGGTGCCTGGGTGGCTCAGTCATTAAGCGTCTGCCTTCGGCTCAGGTCATGGTCCCAGGGTCCTGGGATCAAGTCCCACATCGAGCTCCCTGCTCTGCTGGAAGCGTGCTTCTCCCTCTCCCACTGCCCCCCTGCTTGTGATCCCTCTCTCGCTGTGTCTCTCTCTGTCAAATAAATAAATAAAATCTTTAAAAAAAAACCCTTTCATTTATTTTTTTAATTGAAATTTAATTGACATAATTTTATATTAGTTTAAGGTATACAACATATTGACTTGACAATTCTTTGCTTACTCATTGCTCACTGTAAGTGTAGTCACCATCTGTCACCAGGCTACATTATTACAGTATTATTGACTATATTCCCTATGCTGTACTTTTCATCTCTGTGACTTATTTATTTTATAACTAGAAATTTGTGCCTCTTAATCCCTTTTATTTATTTCACCCATCCACCCACCCAACTCCCCCCTGGTAACCACCAGTCTATTCTTATATTTAAGAGTCTGTTTTTCTGTTTGTTTGTTCATTTGTTTTGTCTTTTAGATTTCACATATATGTGAAATCGTATGGTATCTGTCTTTCTCTGCCCGACTTATTTCACTTAGCATCATACCCTCTAGGTCCATCCAAGCTGGCCTGGTCTTGGTTCAGTTAATTAGCCAGGGATTTTACACTCTTGGCAAGATCAGGTATATTATGAAAAGTTTGTTAAAGTCCCTACGGTCATTCTCCATGATGATGTGGTCAGTACAACTGCATTATAGGTGATTTGTCCAACACATGTCTCATCGTTAAAGGGGTAGTTCGAGTGTTTGACATTTATTTAATCTCCTTTATAAGGCCATGCCCGACCACACAGGGAACTTGGTAGATGGCATTGCAGTACTCTCTGTGGTTTTAGGCAAAAACAATTCTTTTAACAATGGTTCCCAATACAAACATAGTGACTCAAAGGGCCACATGCACCCGAATGTTTATAGCAGCCATGTCCATAATAGCCAAACTATGGAAAGAGCCCAGATGTCTCTCGACAGATGAATGGATAAAGAAGATGTGGTGTGTATATACAATGGGATATTACTCAGCCACCAAAAAAATGAAATCTTGGGGTGCCTGGGTGGCTCAGTCATTAAGCGTCCGCCTTTGACTCAGGTCATGATTCCAGGGTCCTGGGATCGAGCCCTGCATAGGGCTCCCTACTCAGCGGGAAGCCTGCTTCTCCCTCTCCCACTCCCCCTGCTTGTGTTCCCTCTCTCACTCTGACTTTCTGTCAAATAAATAAATAAAATCTTTTAAAAAAAAATTGAATCTTACCATTCTCAATGATGTGGATGGAACTAGAGAGGATTATGCTAAGCAAAATAAGTCAGTCAGACAAAGACAAATATATGATTTCACTTATGTGTAATTTAAGAAACAAAACAGATGAACATAGGGGAAGGGAGGGAAAAATAAAACAAGACAAAATCAGAGAGGGAGACAAACCATAAGAGACTCAACCATAGGAAACAAACTGAAGGTTGCTGGAGGGGAGGGGGGTAGGGGGATGGGGTAACTGGGTGATGGGCATTAAGGAGGGCACTTGATGTAATGAGCACTGGGTGTTATATGCAACTGATGAATCACTAAACTCTACCTCTGAAACTAAAATAAATAAATAAATAAATAAATAAATAAATAAATAAATAAATAAAAATGTGGTGCCAAAATAAACACTTTAAAGGAAAAACAAACAAACAAACAATGGTTCCCAGCATCACAAAACTTTTTGAAAGGATTCATTCATTGAGGTCGTAATATGTACCAGATACTATTTTAGGTACTGAGAGAATAATGGCGATCCCCTCAAAGAAAGACATGGTGACCACCTTCATGAAGCTTATATTCTTAAGGCGGAGACAAATGAATCAAATAGTCACAGATAAATATGAAGTTAAAACTGGAACAAGTTCTACCCAGGAGACGTACACAGTGCTATGAAATTGTATGATGAGAGATTTGATCTAGTTGCTGTAGGTTGCAGAAGAAGGGGAGGTCAGGGAAGTCTTCCCCATGAAAGTAAAAGGTGAGCTGGGATTCAAACAACGAATGGGGTTTTATCAGTCAAGGGTTGGATAAGAAAACAAAGCCCAGGTGGCGCCTGGGTGGCTCAGTCGTTGAACGTCTGCCTTCGGCTCAGGTCATGATCCCAGGGTCCTGGGATCGAGCCCCGCATTGGGCTCCCTGCTCAGCGGGAAGCCTGCTTCTCCCTCTCCCACTCCCCCTGCTTGTGTTCCCTCTCTCGCTGTGTCTCTCTCTCTGTCAAATAAATAAATAAAATATTAAAAAAAAAAAAAAAAAAAGAAAACAAAGCCCATACCAGGCAGCTCACTAGAGGAGATTTAGTTTAGGAGATGGGTTATGAATTACTAGGGTGTGAAGAGCAAACAGGAGAGTGAAGTAACTGAGAGATTAGTAAGGCCGGAAGCTGCAGTCACCTCAGGGCTTGGGGTGACATGGTGGCGCGCCCAGGAACCAGGGCTGTGGAGGGTTGTCCACAGCTGCTGGAACCACAGCGCTGATACAGGCCCTGCTAAGAGATGCTTCACAAGCTGCGCAGGGAGGGCTTCCCCGGCTGTTTCCCTCCCTTCTGCCCTCTAATTTTCTGCCAGTGCTTTCCAGTGACCAAATACGGCTAGAATCCAATTGGAAAGGAAGCCTGGAAAATGGAGTTTGCAAGGGCCAGCCCCCTACAACACAGAGCAGAAGAGAGGGAGGAAGTAGTTCTGGGCAAATAACGAAGGCAAAGCCAGTGGGGGGAAGAGGCTGAGGGAGCAGGCAGGGGATAGCATTCAGAGGGGTGACAGGAAGAGGCTCCACGGCTAGCGGGGACACCACACAATTGAGAAATATGACAGAAGGCAGAGAGCAAAACAAAGTTGCCAGGAAGTAGGGCCAGACCAGGCGGGTACAGCAGGCCATCTTAAATTGTGGGCTTTAGATTTTTTTTTTTTTTGAGAGAGAGAGAACAAGCAGGGAGAGGGGCAGAGGGAAAGGGAGAAGCAGACTCCCTGCTGAGCAGGGGCCTGACGCGGGGCTCGATCCCAGGACCCCGGAATCATGACCTGAGCCGAAGGCAGACATTTAACCAACTGAGCCACCCAAGCGCCCCAAATTGTGGACTTTAATGGAAAAGCAATGAGATGCCAGTAGTGTTTTAAGCATGGAGTCATTGTAACTGACAACTATATTTGAAATGAGAAAAATAATTCTCAGTTATTCTGCAGAGTTGAGTCTATATACATTCAGCGGGAAGATATTATGAACACTGAGGACTAGTAAGATAAAACAAAACTTCATTGAGCCTCCTAATCACCATAATGGGACATCAGATCAAGCTGGCATGTAGACAGGGAGTTGGGACCACAAAACATGATTCTCCATACCTAACTGAAGGCCTCTGCAACGGTAGTTGTAGCATTTCTGAGCACCTACTACGTGCTATGGAAGGGGCTCAAGGAAAAGAGGAGAAAATCAACAATGATCCTATGAGATAGGTACCATCATCCCCAAGTTACAGATGAACAATCAGAACTCAGGAGGAGTGTTCGAGGTCACCAGCTAGGAAGTGACGGAGTCGGGATAAGAACTCAAGTCTTCCTGATTTCAAAGTCTAACTTTTGGCTGTGATACAGTCAGTTTCTTAGGCACTCCACTGGTAGCTCTGAGGAACCATCCTTAATGCCATCCAGGTTGAGGTGATAAAATATGGCTTCCTGCACAGAAACCGTGCTTTCTGCTGTACTATTTCCCTGGGCCAGGCACGGTGCACGATAACAAACAGAAGCAGGACACCCGAGTGGTTGCCATTTCCTTACTTAAAATGGAACAACCACGAAACTGATGAGGAAAAAACATGCTAAGGACCCAATGACTCAATTCTGGTAGAAGGCTGGCAATCAGCTTCTCTGAAAATGTAGCAGGGGAGATGAATCTAAGGCAAGGAGCAGCCAGCAGGGGTGACTCCATTCTGGACAACGGCACTAAGAAGAACACCATATTATGTAGGCCTGGACAAATTACCACAAAGCCAAGTAGCTATGAAGAATTTATGGCTCAAGAGGCCTCCCTGTCTTTTTTTTTTTTTAAGATTTATTTATTTATTTTAGAGAGAGATTGAGTGCACAAGCAGGGGGAGGGGCAGAGGAAGAGGGAGAAGGGAAGCAGACTCCCCACTGAGTGCAGAGCCTGACAACAGGGGACTCGATCCCAGGACCCTGAGACCATGACCCCAAGACGATGACCTGAGCCAAAACCAAGAGTCAGATGCCCAACCGACTAGGCCACCCTGGTGCCCTAAGTCCTCCCTGTCTTTGGATGAGGTCCTTGACAATCTGATGAGATGCCAGATGGTTGGAGACCAGTGTGAGACAGGGCAAGAGAATCGAGTATTCACACACGGGGTTGTGGACCAGAGAGAGAGATGGCTGAATCTGGAGGTAGTGGTGGGTTTGATGTCTGAGCTGGTGTGGGCAAAAACAAGTAGAGATGACCAAAGGTGGTCCCCAGTGCCTCCAGTGTCAGAGGCTTGTTTTGTGGGATAGCAGGTAGACTAACTTGATTTATAGGGCAAGGGTTGGGCTGGACACTTCTAGTCTAAACCAGTGGTTTTCAAACTTTTAAAAGCAGTGAAACATTTTCTCCACAGGAAATCTTATGTGGAAGTGTAAATACCCCAAAACAAATAAAGCGGACTTGCTCTGGTGGGAGGTGGCGGTGCAACCCCAGATCCTGCCAAGTTAGATCTGCTTCTCCCCTCCCAGGCCCCCTGATGGTCACACACCCAGATGTTGAAGCAAAGACGGTTCATAAAAGCAGTCAGAATCTTCTCTCCTCAGAAGTGAGATGAACCCAGTTCTTAAGTATACAAAGTAACTAGAATGTCTGTTGGACAGAATCCCAAAGGGAAAACTGAATTAGCACACCAATAATCCTTTTCAGCCCCCACGACCCCTGTAATTTAGCTGGTTAAACCTTTTCCTCGGGGCCAAACAGCTAGTCTGAGCCAGGTGGGCTTACACGCATGAAGCAATTCAGAGTTTACTACCCAGAGATGAAAGAGAAACGCCTGCCAACCTCTTCTGCTCATCCACACGAAGTTCCCAAGAGCACAGCTCAGCCCTCCTTCCTTCCTGCTCCAAATACACAGAGGAGAGGCCAGCCCTGCAGGACTTCAAACAGAGCGCCCCTGCAAGCCCTCTCAGACAGATTACACCGAAGCAAGCCAAAGCGAATGCAACTTCTTTACCAGTTTCATAAAGGAATTGCCTGGGAACCATTCCTTTTCAGACCTAATTATAAAGTCAGTTTTAAATTACAGAACGAGATGGTATGAAAGGCCGCGTTCAACAAGCAGAACAAACAAACACGCGAAAATAAAATGCAGTGGGCTTTTACCCGGGGGAGGCTGCCAGTGACAGCAGGAACGGCTCTCTTTCACCGAGTCGGGGGGTGCCCTGGAAAACCTCATACCTTGCCAGGAGACAGTTCTCAAAGCCTCCCTTTACGAAGCACCCCCATAATAAATAAATAAACTACATTTCCCAGAAGTCTCTTTGCTATAGCCTGGGGCTATAGTTTCAACCACTCTGTAATTGTCCAAAAAAAAAAAAAAAAAGGTAGAACTGTTTCAATGTGACAACCTTTTGACATAGAGTTGACTCAGCTCATTTCAGATCTCATTTTTATCACCAGTTTCCTTGGGCATGTTTTTAAAGATAAAAATACCAAACTATTAGACTATGCCAGGATCAGCGGCACTTAACAGAGCAGCAGCCCAGTGCTTTTTACACTCACTGTACACGTTACACTTCATTCAAACGTTAGCGTGCGTCAGAATCTCCTGAAGGGCTTGTGAAGACACAGGTTGCTGGACCCCACCCCCTGATTCAGTGGGTCCGGAGGGCATCCCAAGAAATGATGATGATGATGCCAATGCTGCTGGTCCCCCATCACATTTTAAGAAGCACGGATTTAGATGATCTACATGGCCTAGGTCAAAACTTTGGAGGAAGCAGACACACCGTTACTGATTTCTACTTATTCTGATTTCTACACGCCTGGAACTAGCGGTCTCTGTGGAAATGAAGACCCTAGCCTTCCCTAGCAGTGCTGGGAAGGGTGAAAAGCAAAGCAAGGAGTTCAGGAAGATCCAGAAACTGACAGTGTCTGGCTCAACGCTTTTCATTTTCCCAGTAAGGAAATTCAGGCTTAGAGAGAATCTGTTTGTGCAAAGTCTCCCAGCGAGTCTGCGGTTGTACTGGCACGAAGAACCCGATGTCGTGCATGGCTCCCTCTCCGGCAGTCTTGCCAGCGCTGGAGTGAAAGGAGACCAGGCAAGGATCTGGGCAGCCACCGCGACTCTGATTCATACCAACTTCTCCACTGACCCCTACCTTGTCGTTGTCTCTGCCCTAGCAGAGGTACGATCCCTCTGCTCAGATTCCCAGCCCAGGAATTCCTACCCTCCCTTCCTTCTTTATTTAGCACCTTTATAGCCTAAGGCGGGCAAAGTCGGGCAGCCAAATAACCACAACAGCCTTTAGTTACAATATGTAGGGGGGTGAATTAATGAATGTAGAGCCATTTATTTACTTTCCTATCTACCTTGTCTAAGCGACAGCAAGCAATGAGAGAATCTTTGCAAACACCAACCAGACCCTACGCATCAATCTGCTACTCTGTGATTATAAAGAAATCAGCCTTTAAGAAAAATAGTTCAGGTGCACCAATCACTCCCACCAGCCACCAGGGGTCACATAAATAGAAGTTTTCACTAGACCTTTCTAATTCACAAACCTACCCTCTTCCTCCCCAGTCCTTGGTCACAACACATAATTCAGCAGCTAGAATCCCTTGAAGAAAAGAAAACACCTATAAAACTAGTTTTTTTGGTTTTTGTTTTTTTGGGTTTTTTTTAATTCCAGAGACATGAAACCGTTTAGGAGTTTAGGCCAAGGTTCACAACAATCCATTATCTGAAACTTAGATATTTAGATAAACTGTTATTTTGGTAAAGATAAATACCACTCAGCTAGGCATTGTGTTTGTCCTTGAATTGAAGTACGATCACATTTTATTATCTTAGCCTTGAGCATGGTTATCAATGCCAATAACTGAGAGCCTTCATTTGAAAGATGACCTGCTGTCCAGCTTGCAAATGCCTTTATTCAGTGAGCAGGGGCTGCTGAAAGCACACAGGCTTATCCACTGTTGCACAAGCGAAAAACTTCCCAACACTTCTTAAAGGTACCAGCTAAGAGACTCTGGCCAGTCAGCCAGGGCTGGGCCTACAAGCATAACCGTGACCTGCTGAGCCTTTTGCAGCTCAGCGCCGTGCGGGGCCGCTGTTGAATTGGCCAGAGAAAGTCGGGGCAGCCCCAGGAAAAACAGACTAATTCACTTACCGGAACTTTCCTGAAAGAGTCTTTTAAAAGGCATTTAAGGCAGCCCAGGTGCACTTATTTTCTTCTTAAATCTCATTGCTTTGTCAGGTATTCTCACTTATGGTATTAATACTTTTTATGGGCAACATTAACTTTTCTTTGTTGCATTATAAATTATAATAGAAACCTACAAAACATATTTAATTTTATGATAATTAATGGTTTCTAGATAGATTCCTTCAGATGTGTAACATCTAATATCTGTGCTATAGTACTTTGGTTACATATTTGGAGATATATATATATATATGTATATATATATATTGCTATTTAGGTTGCCTGGAATTTGGTTACAGATTTTGTAAGCCATGCATATTTTTTTTTACCACGGCCATTTGTGTGTGTGTGTGTGTGATATAAACATTGCTCAGATATAAACAGTAATAATTGATTAGTAATTGAACGATAGTAACTGGTTCAATTTAGCATGTCATGCTGTTAAAAGACTTCAGCTGTCAACTGCTTCCATTATAAAAATGGAGGTGGGAAGATTGGGATCCAGAGGGAAAAGAAATTGCTTAAAGGTGGAACTTCATAATGTGAGGGGCAGGAAGTTGGACTCAAGTCATCATTCAGGTGAAAATTGCCAATAACCTGAATAAATCTAGGAAATACTCTGTGGTCCTTCCCCAGACTTTGAAAGCACTCAGGTCACAGACACTACGGTCCTAGTGCGACAAAAGACCTCCCTATGCCAGGGAATTAAAATGAGTGCGGGGGCCATCCTTAAAGGTAAATATTGGGAGTAGGCAGCTGTTTGCATAATGTGATTTTAAGTGTGACAAGCATGCACCCCACCCAAAAAATAGCTATGCCACAGACCAACCCAGGTCATGGATGCCTGCAATTCTGCCATTAAGGAGTATTTCCATCCCAGTCAAAACTCGGGAATCTTCCTTGATTCCTCTCTCTTGTTCTCTGACCCCATTCAATCAATCACAGATTCCTCCTACATAGCTCTTGACTCTGCCCCTTTATCTTCATTCCCTCTGACAGTGTGATAGCTCAGGTCACCGTCAACTCCTGCCAGGTGTCTGCATGGCCTCCTGACTTGTCTCTGTGCCTTCATTCTGTTCTCCACACTGCAACTAATGTGATCTTTTAAGATGCAAATCTGATTATGACAATCCCCAGCTTAAAAGCATTAGCTGGCTCCTCAGAGCCTGGAGGATGAAATCCAGGTCCCTTAGCAGGGTGTACAAGGCCCATGTGGTCTGGCCCTTGCTGAGGGCTCCAACCTCACCTGCTGCCACTCCCTCCCATCAGCACACTCACCCTTTCTCGGTCCCTCCTTCTGGCCTCCAGGGCTTTGGACACAACATCCCCTTTGCTTAGAACACTCCCTCCCACTTTCTACTCTTCTTCTCAAAGACTACATAACCCTAAATTTATCCCTATTTTAGCACTTCCTTACCATCTTTTACCCATTTGACTGTCTGATTTTTTCCCAGTTAGCGTATGTATTCCATGAACGCCGGAATGATCACTGATTCACTACTGTACTTCCAGGACTTGACACAACGTTGGTCCCATAATAGTCACTCAATGAATATTTGCTGAATAGAGGAACAAGTGAATTCTATTAAAGGTCTTGGTTCTATTAACATTCTAATTTGGGGAATTTACACTTTTGTGTGGTTTTCCTTATTCCAGCTGTCTGAAGATATGTTTGAGAGGGTTAATGAAATAAAGGCAGAACTGGCTCTGAAAAACCAGGGGACAATAAAAAGACAATGACTAGCCAAGAGGAAAAGCCACTGGCAAGGAAGGAAAGGACAGGTACTAGTGGAGAGGTGAGAAGGGCCCTTCATGGGTATAAAGAAAATGGCAACCAAAACTTGAGTTTGGCCCTTGATTTCGTCTCCGAGGCCACCACTAATGAAAGGTTGGTTCCATGGGTGGGTTCAACATCAAGATACCTGCCCTTGATTCAGTGGCTTCACCCAGGGTTAGCCCAATGGCTATGCCCTATTGCCAGAACTATACCATGGAGAAGCTACAAGGGCAAGGCGTAGAGGACTGGACAGACAGACTTGTTTCATCTTGGCAATTTGACTGAACTTGTCTAGACGGAGATGGCTACTTTTTGCTTATCACGGCCATTCAAAGAAGCATTCAAATTTCACCAACCCATACTTCATATATATCCATCCCCAACCACACTCTTTTATCTCTGATCAGTGTAGAAGAGGATAATATGTAACATTAGTTGGTTTATTTTCCTACTGACCTCAATCAATCACTCAGTGATGTTTCTGGGCAAAGGAAAAAATATCTTCTTCCCCCCATAACACTATTAGGAGCATTCTTCAAGCCTCAACCATGACCTTCTGACTTTTTTCCCTCTGGATTCTTAGTGAATTAGTTCTATATTATGGCTCTCACTCTTGGAGTTGGGTACCATACTAATGATTCCCAGTCTTATCAACAGACTTCAGGCCCACGTTCTTCATAGTCTATACGACATCTTTCTTTGATTATCTCACCAAGGGCTCCATAATCTTGCCCTCAAAAAAAAAAATTGATCCACAGCTGCAACATTCTTATTTTCACCAGCGGTATCACCATTCTCCCAGTCACGTGTCAGAATACTCCACTCCTCCCACTAGCACATCAACCACCTCTTCCTCAATGAGTCCCACCTTGACTACTCCATTTAAAATTGCAACTCTCAGGGCACCTGGGTGGCTCAGTCGGTTGGGCAGCTGCCTTCGGCTCAGATCATGATCCTGGGGTCCTGGGATCATGCCCCGAGTTGGGCTCCCTGCTCAGTGGGGGAGCCTTTTTCTCCCTCTCCCTCTGTCCCTCCTCCCTGCTCATGCTCTCTCTCTTTCTCAAATAAATAAATAAAATCATAAAATAAAATTACAACTCTATAGCCCCAGGATTCTTGATTTCCCCCTCACCTGCTTCATTTGCTTTATAACACTTATTACTCTCTGCCATACTACATAATTATCTATTAACATTCCGTCTCTCCCCAATATTCACTAGAATGTAAACATCACTGAAGATAGGAATCGTGTCTGTTTTTATTCACTCATGTCAGCCTAGTGCCTAGAACAGTCCCTAACACACAGGAGTACTCAATAAATATTTGTTGGGGGCACCTGAATGGCTCAGTCAGTTGAGCATCCTACTCTTGGTTTCAGCTCGGGTCATGACCTCAGGGTTGTGAGATAGAGTCCCACATAGGGGTCCCTACCAGTGAGGAGCCTGTTTGAGATTCTCTCTCTCTCTCTCTCTTTGCCCTTCTCCCACCCCCCTGCTTGTGCTCTACCTCTTTTTGTCTCAAATAAATAAATAAATCTTTATTTAAAAATTAAATAAATAAATATTTGTTGAATTAATTAATCCACTCCACAAGTATATATAATAAAGAATATATTATAAAATATCTCTCCTATAAGTAGAACTTAAGTTCCATGAAGTATGGGACTTGGTTTTGTTCATCGTTGTGTCTTCAAAACCTAGATAGTGCCAGGTATCACAGGTATTCAGTAAAAATCTGTTGAATAGGGGTGCCTGGATGGCTCAGTCGATTAACCATCTGCCTTCAGCTCAGGTCATGATCTTGGGGTCCTGGGATCGAGCCCCACATCATGTTCCCTGCTCAGCGGGGAGTCTGCTTCGCCCTCTCCCTCTACCCCTCCCTCCCACTCTCTGTCTCTGTCTCTCTCTCAAATAAATAAAATCTTTTTTTTTAAGATTTTTATTTATTTGACAGAGAGACACAACGAGAGAGGAACACAAGCAGGGGGAGTGGGAGAGGGAGAAGCAGGCTTCCAGCAGAGCAGGGAGCCCAATGTGGGGCTCGATCCCAGGACCCTGGGATCATGACCTGAGCCAAAGACAGATGCTTAACGACTGAGCCACCCAGGCACCCCTAAATAAAATCTTTTTTAAAAATAAAAATCTGTTGAATAAATGAGTGAATGAGTAGGAACTCACTGAGTTCCAAGTACTAAGCTAGGTGCTTAGGGATTCAAAGATAATTTAAACAACTAACTGTCATACCCTGGGAAGGAGAGATGTGATAGAAGTAGGAACAAAATGCCATGGAGGCTGAGGAGTAACAGCACTGAAGTTACTTCTTCACACCTGCGTCTTGACAACTTAGCTGTTCATCTTGCTCTATATGCCAGGTAAAGCCCTAGAAGGAATGAAAGTGTAGGGTATGGGGCAATGCTTCTCAAATGTTACTTGCATACGAATCACCTAGAGAATCTTGCTCAAAATACAGATTCCAGTTCAGTAGACCTGAGGTGAGCCCTAAGATTTTACATTTCTGACAAGGTCCCAGGTGAGACTGGGGCTGCTCGTACTCAACCTCACATTGAGTAACAAGTATACTCCACCAACTCAGCACCCATTCTCCCTTATTTCTTTTTAGTGGACTCCAGTTTTGTTCATGTATCTAACCGTCTCTCCCCCAGAACTCAGAGGAAGTGGTCCTAGTGCCAGCCCAGGGTTAGACAGGATTGAGCTCAAAGCTTCTTCTGGCTGATTCCTGGGTGAGAATAGGGATAGGAACTAAGGGTTCATAGGCTATGTTTAGGGGAAAGGCTTCTCTTTCCCTTCTGCTTTCCTTAAACAAGGAAACGTGGCTTGACCACTACAGGCAGCCACACTACCTGAAGAGCATCATCTTAAGATAAAGTCAATGCCAAGGGCGCTGAGTGGCGAGAGGGAGAGAACTGGGGTTTTTAAGGATATCACTTACCTGCTGACTGCACTGAGCCTAGAAGTTAGTCTACCTGTGATCTGATCTAACAAATGTCCTTACGGTTTAAGTCAACTTGAGGTCAAGACTTCTTATTTGCAGCAGCAATCATCCTAAGGGTTACATGTGACTTTTTTAAAGGCAATAAATATTTATTGAACACCTACTATGTCCCAGGATCCATCTTAAGGAAACAAGACAGACATAATCCCTATCCTCATGAAGTTTATAATCCAGAAGATAAGTTAATTTGATAGAGTCTGAGTTGAGGAGATTAATAAAATTTCATTTTATATATTATTTATTTCCTTGGATGCAGAGTACTTCTCCTCCCCTGGCTCTGCCTCTGAAATTGTTCTTATTAATCATCTATTGCCCTGAAACAACTGCCCTAATCTTAAATCAGAGCTTTGTCTTCTCACACTTGAAAAATTGCAACAATACCCTGATACCCTCCTTAGATCTAATATACAAACTAGGACCACCTCAGTTTTCCTAAACCATTACATTCACAGGGCAAAAATCTCCAGAAACACTCTTTGCTTACAGCAGAGATTTTCAAGCTCATTTTATTAAGGCAAGAAATGATTTCTTCAAAGGCAAAAAGTTTCTTGAACAGAGTCTTCATGTCTAAAATGAATAAGGCAGTGTTATGCCATGGAAGGAGGGAAGGGTCAAGGGGCAACCACAGTCTCCCCATCTCAACCACCCAGCAGCTTCACCTGCCCACCACACCCAGCCCCCTGAGGAATCACGAAGTTCAAGAGCTACCTTCATTCCACATGGTTTCACAAATACTGATCTTGTGGTAGGATGAAATTCCATGTGATAGTAATCTGCTTCTATTATCTGCCCCCGTTCTTGATTCACTTGAGTCAGTCTTCCCACAACACTTTAAACACACACACTCATTCTCAATCTTTGGTCAGGTCATTTCTTGCATCAAGAACATTGTATAATGGAATATTATGCAGCCATCAAAAAAAAAAAAAAAAAACCAAAATCTTGCCATTTAGAACGACGTGGATGGAACTAGAGGGTATTACGCTAAGCGAAATAAGTCAGTCAGAGAAAGACAAGTATCATATGATCTCACTGATATGAGGATTTGAGAAACAAGACAGAGGATCATAGGGGAAGGGAGGAAAAAATGAAACAAGATGAAACCAGAGAGGGAGACAAACCATAAGAGACTCTTAATCTTAGGAAACAAACTAGGGTTGCTGGAGTGGTGGGGGGTGGGAGGGATGGGGGGGCTGGGTGATGGACTTTGGGGGAGGGTATGTGCTATGGTGAGCGCTGTGAATTGTGTAAGACTGATGAATCACAGACCTGTACCCCTGAAACAAATAATACATTATATGTTAAAAAAAAACAAAAGAAGATAGTAGGGAGGGAACAATGAAGGAGGAGAAATCGGAGGGGGAGACGAACCATGAGAGACTACGGACTCTGAGAAACAAACTGAGGGTTCTAGAGGGGAGGGGGGTGGGGGGATGGGTTAGTCTGGTGATGGGTATTAAGGAGGGCACATTCTGCATGGAGCACTGGGTGTTATACGCAAACAGTGAATCATGGAACACTACATCAAAAACTAATGATGTAATGTATGGTGACTAACATAACATAATAAAATAAAATTAATTTAAAAAAAAGAACATTGTGTATCCACCTCTATGTAAAACTGATCCACCTTCACAAGAAACCTGACAACACATTAGGTGAGCTCCCAACACCCACAGAGCAGGCATTACCCATCAATCCTGATCCATCAGGCATTCTGTCCTGAGTCTGGTAGCATCACAATCCTTTTCCGTGCCTCACACCGGTCAACCACTGTCAACCCAAAAACAGCAAAAAAGCAACAAAACAAACAAACAAAAAAAAGTTAATTTAAAAAAAAAGAATTTTTTAATTAAAAAAATTTTTTTAAAGAAATGTCCTTTTTATCCCCTGTCACAACTATAGCTCTCATTCTACCATTCTATAGGCTCAGATTATCACTTAACTATAAAAATAGTTTGATATGTGTGGATCCTCAACAAGATTATAAATGGCTGGAGGGTAAAGACTATGTTTTCTCTTTCTTTCCCTTGAATTCCTAGCTCAGTTCTAGCCTCCTAGTAGGTATTAAATGAATACATACTTGGTGAATGGATATTAAAGTAAATATTAATTAGTTCCTTCTAAAGCATGCTTATATGATCACCACAGAGCGTCAACACCATGAGCTCAAAGAACTATATTAGGAATCAGGAAATGTGAACTCTTCTCCCAGGATCGCTACTAGGTAACTGTGTGCCGTACTGTCTCCTGGGCCTCAGTTTCTGATTAAATTATTTCTGAGGAATGATGTGAGGGATGGTCTTCAAGTTTGCTGAGAGAAGAAGTACTCAGATTACCAGCCTGCCATTTGGAAGTGGGGTCCACAATAGGCAAAGAAGATTACACAATCCCCAAAGAAGGATCTAGGGCATTCTCCATGTCCCCGGCTGTATTCTGGGTCCCTGGACTTCCAAGCCAGGGCCATAGGCCAGGCCTCATGGAGAGGCCTGACACAGAGCATGACTGACGACCCTTCTTTGTGTGAACTCATCATCAGTTTATCCCCATCCAACGGACTCTGCCGAGTCTCATCGCAAACACTGTCAAAGGCAGTTAAACTCCCACATATCCAGTTTACACATGATAGTCTTTGGCTTGGACAGCAGTCCCTGGTGTAATCTACTGGGGCCAAGGTTTCAGGCTTGGTTTCACTCAGGGAATACTCTAGCAACCTTATGTAGGAAAGTGGCCCAACTGGTTTGGGCCACTCTTTTCAGAAAGGGGGCTGCTGGTCTGGCACAGAACTTGTGTTCTTCTCTCTTTTTCCAAAATGTTTTATGTTGTTTGACCAAATACCGCCAACCCTCATAAAAAACATGAAGAAATATGCATTATGAATAAAAGATTAGCAGAATGAAACTTAATCTCTCTTCTCAGTAGGCAAGTATATAGACGTAGATCTAGAGAAGAGGGAAACTATACAAATGCCTAAAATCAACTCCCTTAAAGACCTTCTGGGATCCAAAGACCTCAAACATAGGACAGTATTGCATCAGTATTAAAAAAAAAAATTACATTTTAAAGAGGACACAGAGTACGAAAGTGTTTTATAAGCTTCTAATGCATAGCTAACTCAGACACGGCCTGAAATGTATGCTCATTACAAATAGATGGAACATTTTTCTCTCCACTTCATTGTCATCGAGGGGTATAGCATGGTGATGAAAAGTTTGGACTCTGTGAAAGAGAACTAGAACCCTCAGCTTCACCATTTTATCACCACGTGACTTTAGGAAACTTTCTTAGCTCTCTAAGCCTCTGTTTTATTTATTTGTAAAATGGGGATAATGATTCCCGCATTGTAGGATTATTGCAAGGATTAAGAGAGATAAAAAATAAACAAAGCCCCTATGTTTTTATTATTCACCATAAGCTTTTATTGCCAACTGTAACTGTTATTCACTCTGAGCTTCCTCTCCATCCCCATTCACATTTTCAGTTAATGAATGGTTTTGCAGAAATATGCTTAGGGATTACACAGGTTTAAGAGAGAGCGAAGAGAAAGGGGAGAGAAAGAGAGAGAAGAGAGCATGGTGGCTGGGGAGGCCTGTCAGGCCCTGCACAAGGCGCCCACCCGCCTCAGCCTCTCCTGCCCACTCAGCGGGAGCAGCAGGGGTTCCCAGGCTGAAATTCCATTCCCAGGTAGCTCACAGGGCAGAGCTGGTGGTTGCTGGGACGTGGGGGCTGTGCCCACCTGCTCCCTCACGGCAGCCTCATTCCATGCGGGCTCCCCCGGGATGCCCGAAGCGGCTGCGGCCTGGGAAGGAGGCAGCTGGGGAGGGCAGGGCAGCTTTATGTGTTCTGGGAGAGCTTCTCAGTTGTCTGAAATCCTCAGCTTTTCAAAGTAGGGCTGATCCCGCATAGAAATGTGAAACTGCTGTGAGTCAAATAAATCATTAATAGGCAAGCTGGGAAAGAATGGGCAGTAAAGAGGACAAAGGGTCAACGCTAGGCCTTCTCAGAAGGATTGACTTTACAAGTGCTGCTCTCCACTGCCTTATGCCATTCACCCTTCAACTCACAAGATGATTTTTGCTCTTCCGAGGAAGCGCCTGGGGCCATTCCAGGAAAACTCCAGGAGCATTCCACCCAGCTGAGCACTCCCTGCTTCTTGAAACTATTCTCTTGGCTTCCACGACGGACGTCATCCTCTCCTGAGCTTTCTCCTCCTTCTCCAGCTCACCCTCCTTTGTCAGCCGTTTCTCCTCTACTTGACCTCTAAACCTCACATTTCCTTAGGGCCTGGCTCTGAGCCCTGTCTTCTTTCTGAGTCTTCCTGCTCCCTGGGTGACCTCATCCATTTTCAGTTTGAGATTTCCATCTATATCCTGGTGACTCCTAAATATTTATCTCCAGCTCAGACCTCTTTTCTGATCTCCACACCTGAAGATCCAATACCTGGACGTACAAATCTCCACTCGTCTTCCGTACCTTAATAGAGCCAAACATAACTCCTCCAAATGACCCCTTCCTCCAGTGTTCCTCTGTCCAATCTCAGTCACACCCATATCTGCCCAGTGGTTCATGCATACCTGACACTTTGGAAGTCATCCTTTACACCCTCTTCCCACACTGCTCCCATTTAATTTATCACAAATCCCTCTCAATTCCTCCTTGAAAATATTTCTTGCACCTTCCCACTGTCACCATCCTGGTCCAAGCCTTCTCTTCTACTAACCTGCTAGCTAATCTTCCGGAGCCCTCCAATGTGGCAACCAGGGGTCATTTAGAAACATAATAAATGGGATTGTGTCACTATCCTACACAAAACACTCCAACAGCTGCCCATTGCACTTAGTAGTAACCAATGTATCAGAACCCGGCATACATCATCTCAGTTAATCCTCACAACCCTGCACTCACCAGCCTGATCCATAGATCCTCAGGAAACTGAGGCCCTGAGAGATGAAGTAATTTTCCCCAAATAGGCAACTGGAATGAGTTAGGATTTGAGTTAGGATTTGAATTCAGCTAGTCTGACCCCAAAACCTAGGCTCTTTAATTACTGCTATCCTGCCTTTCATTTAATCCAAACTCTCTAACACAGCCTAAAAGGCCCTATGTGACCAGGACTCTACCCACCTCTCCAGCACCATCTCCTCCATCACCTCCGTTGCTCTTTGTGTTGCAGTTATATCATACTTCTTTCAGTGACTCTAATACCCTGAGTTCTCTCCTGCCTCAGGGCCTTTGCACATGTAGGTCCCTCTGTCTGTAACATTTTTCTCTGTGTATGGCCTAAATCCTCCTCATCCTTCAGGACTCAGCTTTGCTGTCACTTTCTCACCAAGAGAACTTTTCCTAATTCCTTATTAAATTATTTTCTTATATTATGTTTTCTTATTGCATCCTGTATTTTTATCATAGTCTTTACCAAAATATGTACACAATATGTCATTGTGTAATATGTAATATATACACAATATATAACTGTTTAATGTTTATCTCTCCCATAAACATAAGCTCCATGAGAGCAGAGACTCTGATCACTTTTTCATCCTGTATCCCCTGAGCTTAGCATAGTAGTAGATGCTTAATTAATATTAGTTAAATAAGTAAATTTATTTATCTTTATGGGATAAATAATTTATGCCCATCAATAAGAAAAACACTACATTCCCCAACTGATACCAACTGACAATTAACAAAATTGGAATAAAACAAATAAACAGGGTGATGTTCGATCTTATTATGTAATCAGATAGCCTGAAACAGAAATGAGATATACGTTTTTCATCTATTTCAATAGCTAAAATAAAAAAAAATATATAACTTCTTAATGCTGATGGTGAAATTGGCCCATTAATGTTTTCATTGATTTTAAAAGAGAAAAACAAAGAAGAGAATCTCACCAAAAAACAGTTTGACAAGTATCAGGAATCTTAAAATATTTATATCCTTTATCCTATGATTCTACTTCTGGAACTTTTATTGTAAGAAAATGAAATTAGGACAGAAATTGTTTCATACAAAAATACTGTATCTCAGCATTATTTATAATAGTGAAAAACAAATTACAATCAAATGTCTAACAATAAACTCTAGTATACCCATTGTATTATGCGGCCATTAAAATTATGTTTAGCACAACTTCATAAAGCCAGGGGGAAATGACGAGGCTGTAACACCGAATGCATTGAATGAAAATGCACAATTGCTTATATTTTATGCCTGAATATAAGGTAACTGTGAATATTACACCCCAGATTATCCTAATGAAAATTTTAAAACAACTGAGTTTTAGGGGCAGGGGACAGAAAACTGGAATATGTAAACTTTTAGCAATGAAAATGAAATATTTAGGGGCACCTGGTGGCTCAGTTGGTTAAGCGTCTGCCTTTGGCTCAGGTCATGATCCCAGGGTCCTGGGATCGAGCCCCGCATCAGGCTCCCTGCTCAGCGGAGAGCCTGCTTCTCCCTCTCCCACTCCCCCCTGCTTGTGTTCCCTCTCTCGCTGTCTCTCTCTCTGTCAAATAAATAAATAAAATCTTTAAAAAAAAGAAAGAAAATTAAATATTTAAATATCTTCTTATAATATTTAATTTATTAATTTAGTTTGAAAAATATATACCAAATCACATATATAGAAAATATACTGATATACCCCTGGGTGGCTCAGTTGGTTAAGCGTCTGCCTTCAGCTCAGGTCATGATCCCAGGGTCCTGGGATCGAGTCCCGCATCGGGCTCTTTGCTCATTAGGGAGCCTGCTTTTCCCTCAACCCTTCCCCCCTGCTTGTGATCTCTCTCTCTCACGCTCTCTCTCTCTCTCAAGTAAATAAATAAATCTTTAAAAAAAGAAAGAAAATATACTGATAGAAAAATGTTTCCATCCTCATATTCAATGAAAAAATTTTATTCAAGCTCTTCAGAGGCATAATTGGCATCAGTGTCTTCATCATCTGTAAAGAGATACCCATTTTTTGGGCGCCTGGGTGGCTCAGTCGTTAAGCGTCTGCCTTCAGCTCAGGTCATGATCCCAGGGTCCTGGGATTGAGTCCCACATCAGGCTCCCTGCTCTGCGGAGAGCCTGCTTCTCCCTCTCCCACTCCCCCTGCTTGTGTTCCTGCTCTCGCTATGTCTCTCTCTGTTAAATAAATAAATAAAATCTTTAAAAAATAAAAATAAAAATAAATAAAAATCTTTATAGAGAGATATCCATTTTTTAAAGGTTCACTTATAAATATAACCAACATTTACAATCATGTAGTCATGACCTCAGTGTACCAGCCAGGCTTCTCCAGAGAAACAGAACCAATAGGATATAAGAGGAGATTTATCTTAAGGAATTGGCTCACGTGATCATGGAGGCTGAAGGGTCCTAGTATCTGCCATGGTGCTGGAAGTTGGAGCCCCAGAAATACCAGTGATGTAATGCAGAGTACAAAGGCCTGAGAACCTGGGGAGCTAGGGGTGTAAATTCCAATCTGGGGGTGGGAGAAGATGAGAGGAGATGTCCCAGCTCAAGGAGAAAAGCAGGAAAAAAAAGTGGCAAATTCTTCCTTCCTCCACCTTTTGTTTAATTCAGGACCTCAATGGATTGGATGGTGCCAGCCTACACTGGGGAGGGCAGTCTACTGAGTCTACAATTCGAATGCTAATCTTATCCCAGAAACACCCTCGCAGACACATCTGGAAACAATGCTTAATCTGGGCACTCCATGGCCAGGCCCGTCAACACACAGAATTAACCATCACACTCAGGAATGAATTACTAACTTTGTATGAAGTTCTTTACTAAAAGATTTCAGCAGATGACTTCAATAAACGCAGAAAACTATCATTGACTGGAGTGTTTTTTTAAGCTAACATGTCTTCCCCCAAATAATATGTTGTTATTTAAAACAAAATAATTGAGGGAGGACACCTACGATAGATTTTGCAAAGACTTGGACATATGGTGACTCTCTTTTCTGAAGAATACTTTTCAGGAAACCCTGTCTTTTATTGGATATACATAGTACATAATTTACGACTATGTTTTTAAATAAAGCCTTATCCCTATACAGCGTGCATTACTGGATGATTAATCATGAGTCCCGGTCAATTGTTGCTGGGTTGTAGGAGATTTCAGTGTTAAATGATATTGCACAGGAAGCGTTCCTGAGGTCTATGCCCTGCCTGTGAGGGTGGGTATCCTTCTTCAACTCAGACTGCAAAGGAAACGAGTCTTTCGACCAAAAGATATTTAAGATGTACTTCCCATGGTTATAGTGCTCAAGAGAAATCCAACAGGACAGAGACAATACAGCCCCAAGGACAGCCTGAATGTATAGCCCACCAGAAAGAGCTTAGTGGTCGCCAGCACACTCCGCAAGGGAAATGGAGCAGAAGCATCACAGGGCTCCTGGTGGTGCCCATACACGGCAAGGCGACAGGCAGCCAACAGTTTCGCAGACTGCTAGAAGACGCAAACTCTAGAAAAGACTGTCACTCATTCTTGGAGAGAAAGAATTAGGGACCAGAGTTAGATGATGATGTTCATTTTTTTTTTGTAGATCATTGCATATAATCTAGTATGTAAACTCTGGTTTTCTTCTTTTCAAGCTTTTTATTTTAATTCCAGTGTCGTTGACATACAGTGTTATTTTGGTTTCAGGTGTACAATATAGTGATTCAACAATTCCATATGATTCTATTGCTCAGTGCTCATCATGACAAGTATACTCTTTAATCATTAGTTCTCTTTACAAAAGTGAGTTCGGTTATTCACAGCAAATTATTTTGTTGATTCCCGGAAGCTCTAAGTTAAAGAAGTTCTCTTGGTATAGACAAATTAGGTGGACCACAACTAATTATTAAGTCAAGATTCTGCCCTTGGAGCGATCAATAATCTATCAGCAGCCTCCTTTACAAAGTGACTAAGACAAGGGTGGGTTACTCACAGAAAATATTCTTAAAGAAATATTCCAAAACACTGGTTTCAGGATATTTCGAGTGGCAGTCTTATAAGAGTAATTATCCCTGCTTTTCCTAGTTTCCAAATTGTATTTATTGGGCATGTACTTGTTAATGAAAACTAATGAAATAAATAAAAATAGAGAACAAAGTTTAATCCTAAATGATTCACAGGTTGTTACTGTTGATAGCAGTGCGATCTAGCTTTGAAATACTGATTTTAAAAAATTACTCCAGTTATAGAAAAAAATTAAGAGTTTGCCTCTATTAACATTATAGCGGTCAAAGTTTTAGAGAGCTAAGCCCTTTTTTCCCCTCCTGAGTTTAAAACCAACCAAGAGATAGACACAAGAGTGGGACACACTTAAAGATCAACACTTTTATCTCGATTACCGCTAAAACTGGGTTGAAGACCATGGGCTGGAGGTCTATGGCTACAGTGGACTTACCCACATTGTGCCCACAAATTAAACTTACCTGCCCGGTCACAGGAAGAGCTGGAGAACCAAAGGCTTTCCTGACAAGGATGGAACATGCCCTGTTAATGGTCCTACATGGAGAGCCCGTCAGAGAATATGCTTTCTGCAGGCAGCTGAGCCCAAGAGGAAAGTGAAGTCCAAAAGGGCTGAGCCATACGTCCCCAGTTCTTACACGTCAACCCTAGGCAGAGGTACAGCAGTAGAGAGAGCCTGGGAATCTTACTTTAAGGAAAATCTTCTGCATAGGACTATGAGCCCAGGGGAAAAGAAGAATCCCAACCCACTTGCAGGCATAATAAATGGCGAAAACTTCATTCAGATAACCAAGACTATGTGATCCTAAGAAACAGTTTTGACTATTTTTTAAAACTAAATTAGTAAAAATGTTGGTGTTAAGTAAACGCAAAAAAAAAAGGCATTAAACAGAAGAATCTCTTGTATTTTGAAAAACGAGCTTTCTTTAAAATTTGCGACGACTTATTTGACTTACGCTTCTTTCATAATTCCACGAATTAAAAGTGTCTTGCCAATTAAATCTAAAATTAGAAAAACACTGTTGTGCCTAATAGAATTCTCTCTCTCTTCCCTAAACACTCTTTAGCCAGAAACAAAGAAATAAACACTTCTGGAAAAAAGAATAGAGAAATGGTTGTTTGTTTGTTTTTAAAAAGTCAGTCCAGTGTGTGAAGCTGGTAAGGAAAAGCGCATCCTCTTAGAGTTGTGTAATCTTCAAAGAAGAGTCCCTGGAGAGTCATAACCAGGTATGTTGATTCAACACCCACACTTGCTGGGCAAGACTCTGGCCTTCATCCAGGCTCCTTGGGACAAGATGTCCACAGGAGTCCCGGTGCCACCAAGGAGATGCCAGGTAAGATTTTCACATAGGTATTTCAGTGTTCAATTCTCTTGCACCACATTTGTCTACTCAAGCATTAAACCAAATCCCTTTCCACACTGCAATGTAACCGAACCAGAGGGAAAGAATCTTCCACATCAGGCACAAATGAATATCTCCACTTAAGGGGAAACCGAAGTCTGGGAATGGGAACAGAGTCACCATGGCGATTGCCACTGGTAGCCGTGAGCTGTTACCTGGGGCCTCTCGACTAAGAGACTTTGAGACTCTTTCAGCTTCTACTTCCTTATCTCAAAAATACCTAGGCTGGATTTATCAGGCTGGAACTGCCTTAAACTTCTGATTCTTCAGCTTCTTTCTATCCAAATATTCTTATGGTAACACAACACATTAAGGTGAAAATTATTTTGGCGATTGTTCTCAATTAATGCCAATTTTTTAGAAGTCTGTAAGGTAGGCTTGTGCACGCACGTGCACACACACACACACACACACACACAAACACCACTCACAAAGTAAGAAGCTTGAATTATTTCAATTGTTTGTTCACACAGGCCCAAATTACTCAACCTTGCACTTCACGTTGCTGCTATTGACATGTTAATTATGCCAGGTTGTTTTTAGACCTTTCAAACTGTCCTCATCTCTCTTTAAGTGGAATAGATTTCTAAACGTGGGTTCTCAAAACAGGGTGGTTGAGCCAACACCATATGCTCGGGGATATGTAAGGGCTAAATATACTGCTAGGCTGAACATGTTCTTGAAAGATGGATCTATGACACAAGGACAATAAAAGTGGTTGATTGAAGGAAAGTGTCCTGAAAAATTGAAGATGAACAAATCTTTCATTAAATGGAATCACATTTTATGTGTTGTAGGACAATTCCCTATTTAGGACTACATTTTTAAAAGAACACTAGATTTAGCTCCAAATTTATTTCTGCCACTTACCGGGTAACTTTAGGCAAGGTCCTTAAACCCTCTTCCAGAGCTTTAGTTTCCCCTCAAATAGTGTAGACAAAACACACACCTCAAATGTTTTGTGAAGATTGAGTAAAAGACTGTATGTAAAAATGCCTGACAAAGCACCTAATATACTCAAAAGTTATTTGGATATTAAAATGTTTATCATTTGAGAAATACTTTTGAAATGCAAATAATAATCAGCACTAATTTTGTGTGTGTGTGTGTGTGATTTTTAAAACAGGGTCTTATAAAAACATGTGCTCAGGTAAGGAGTATCTGTCATTTTGTAAAAGGCACACCATAAGGAATACTGTCAATGATATTGTAATAGCCAAAAAAAAAAAAAAATGATATTGTAATAGCCATGTATGGGGACAGATGGGAGCTATGTTGTGGTGAGCATAGAATAATATATAAACTTGTCAAATCACTATGTTGCATACTTGAAACTAAGGTAATATTTAACATTGTGTCAACTATACTCAAATTTAAAAAAGTATTTGTTCTCTCTTTCTCTCGCTCTCAAATAAATAAATAAATCTTTAAAAGAAAAAAAAGGGGGGGGGGTGTTCCTGGGTGGCTCAGCCAGTTAAGCATCAGGCTCTTGGTTTCAGCTCAGGTCATGATCTCATGGGTAGTGGGGATTAAGCCCTGCCTCTGGCTTCATGTTCAGCAGGTAGTCTGCTTGAAGATTCTCTCCCTCTGCCCCTCCCCCTACTTGCTCTCCCCCCCACCAAATGAATAAATAAATCTTTAAAAATAAAATTAAAATTAAAAAGTATCTGTCAGGCGCCTGGGTGGCTCAGTCGGTTAAGTGTCTGCCTTCAGCTCAGGTCATGATCCCAGGGTCCTGGGATCGAGCCCCACATCAGGCTCCCTGCTCAGCGGGGAGTCCACTTCTCCTTCTGTCCCTCACCTCACTCATGCTCTCTCTCTCAAATAAATAAATCTTTAAAAATAAATAAATAAAATAAAATAATTTTTAAAATAAAAAATAAAAATAAAAAAGTATCTGTCATTCTGTCACATGGAGTACTCACTCCTCTGGGAGATAACACCCCCCACCCCTCTACACACACAGCCAGTTCTTCTGCAAGGAGCAGTCCCTCCCCCTCTCCTCCTCCACGGTCTCTACTTCCACTTCTTTATCCTTCACCGCCCCTCACCAATGCCAACATGGTATCTCATACTTTCTTTACTAGTGATGTGAGGACACTCTTAGTGTCTGCACACTTAGTTGGACAGTTAGATAGTCAGGGCCAGGGTCCCCAACAAGAATATATGAAGTCAGGACAGCTAAGATAAAACAGCACTAACATCCCGTTTTGCAGCTTAGACAGGACCTCACTAGCTTTCTGCTTTGCAGCCTTTGCAGAAATGACTTCTACAAAATATCCTAAAATAAGGCAATGAACCACAAAGCATTTGTCACCATCACGGGCAAGGGGCAGTTAAGACATAAGCCCTCAGATGTCAGCCAAAAAAAAGACAATCAGCACATAGACATTAACCTAATAGGTAGACAGATATGTGACCAAAGCCCTGATTGGCATGACTCAGCACACCCTGACTACTTAAGATAGTTCTGCAAAAGAGCTCATAAACCCCCTAAACTTAGAAACTCCAATGGCAACCCTCTGGGGTCCCCTCCCTCTCTGGGAGCTGTATACGATTGCTCAATAAACTTTGCTTTGTCTACCTCTTTATTCTTTGAAGTGACGTGACCAAGAACCATGGACACTAAAGGCAGAGAAATACTGCAAGAGTGACAGAAGCAGAGGATTAAAGGGTCATTTTACCCCTCCTTCTACTTTAGGATAGCTTTTCCAGAAACCATTAAAGGTAAAAGAAAATTCTTCCTGTTTCAGAGACCTACAAAGGAGCAGCAGATTCAACATCTCCTGCAGGAAGCTCTGCAAAGAGTCTTCATTTACTGTTTCAAATGCGCTTGTTCTTTCCTGCTGTGGCATGAGCCCGTACAAGCTCCAGAGGGCAAGTTCCCTCAAGATAAAGGCAGTGGTAAACCCCAAGCTTCCAGCCTAGTACTGAACGTGCAGAGAGGGATGCAAAAAATTTAAAAAGGCAAGTGGGAAATAAGCACTACACGACTACAGTCAGTCCCACAATTGACACTCAGTTTCTTTTTCTCTAACATAAGTATAATTGTCCTCCCTGTCTCCCCTGGTTATTGGGAGGACCACATGACTATGTGTGGTAGCAAAACATTATCCAAATAGAATGCAATATTATAAACCATCATGCATGCAATAAATATTAACTGAGATCACTGTTCTAGGCTGCAAGGATACAGCATTAAATTAGCAGACCATGATCTCTGCTCCTTGTGCAGCTTACTAATTGTAAGACAATTTGTCAGGGATTAGCACTAGATGGGAAATAAACAGGACAATGTAATTTTAAAAAATCAGAGGGG
This sequence comes from Phoca vitulina, assembly GCF_004348235.1. NCBI lineage: Eukaryota > Metazoa > Chordata > Mammalia > Carnivora > Phocidae > Phoca > Phoca vitulina. The sequence continues at coordinate 44,697,137 of NW_022589728.1, forward strand.
AGGGGCATCTGGGTGGCTCAGTTGGTTAAGGGTCTGACTCTTGATTTCGGGGCCATGAGATCAAAACCCGAGTGGGGCTCTGTGCTCAGCATGGAGTCTGCTTGAGAGTCTCTCTCTTCCTCTCCCTTTGCCCCTCCCCCCACTCGTGTGCATGCACACCTGCACTCATGTTCTCTCTCTCTCATAAATAAATAAATAAATAAATAAATAAATAAATAAATAAATAAAATCTTAAAAAAAAATCAGAGGGGAGATGGGAGTGATTCTAGGTTAGTTAGCCATTCTTTGTGGTCAGAGACTGTTGTGGAGATGTGAGTGTTGGGAAAGAGCCAGCCAAGAGTAGATCTGGGGGTTGAGCATTCCAGGCTGAGAAGAGCATCTGCACAGGTCCTGAAATGGACATGAGCTTGATGTGTCAATGAAATAAGAAGACAGCCAATGTAGCTGGAGCATGGTGAGCAAATGGGAGAGAGACAGAAGATGAAGTCAGAAAATAAATGGTAGCCACGGCATCTAGGTCATAGTAAGGATTGTTTCAGAGACCTGCTAAAATGCACACATTTCTGAGAACCTAGTTAATTGCATCAACACATGATAGGAACTTAATAAATATTTAGATTAACCGATTTCCTATGCATAATGATTTGGATAAATCTGTGATTAATAGCCACCTAAATGACCAGGACTCTGAGCAACTGGGAGATGTACCAGCATAGCTTTTTCAAAGAGGACAGCAATGCAGATTGCATTCCAGAAAGCAGAATGCAGAGGTGGGCTTCTCATTCATCTTGGAGGAAACATTTCCTGTCCTAATGTAGATTCTGGATTCCAGCAACCCCTTGCCAAATACTAGGAACTTGGACCATGTCTTCTCGGTCTGAAGACTCAGAAACCATCCCTGGGGGACTATGGTAGGAGAAAGACTCTGAGCTTAAGATCTCTCCTTTGCTTCTTACTAACTATGCAACCTTAAGTAACTTACCTAATAATAACAGAAGTAAATGTTTATGTAGTGCTTTCAACAGGCCAGGCACTGTTCTAAGGATCTTACTTTATCAACTTATTTAACCTTCAGTTCAGTAAGGATGGGATAATAATAGTGCTTACTTCATAGGCTGGGATGTCAAGTGTAAAATTGATATACAATAAACATTTCCTTCCCCTTTTCTTTTAAAGATTCAAATGACTGCCTTTAAAAGCACTAGTAGAGATCAAGTATGTTAAGTGCTTGGCCCATAGTTGGTATCCAACATATCACAGCTATAATGATAGCAATGTTATCAAGTCTTCCCCAGTGAAGCCAAGCCCTAGTTTATCTGAAGGATCAAAGCCCAGCTGAGTAACTTATAGAGGCCAGCGATTTGAGGTATCTTACTGCTAACTTATCTTAGAAGCTGATTGAGAACCTGGCACATAATAGGTACTCAATAAATATTCTTTCCTCTCTACTGAGGCACAGTGTTACTGTCAAACCAGGAACTACATTAAAAGCTAGCTGTCGTCCTCAGAGAACACTGTTATTAATCAACCCTCTCAAGAGTATTAGCTGTAGGAAAAATCTAAATCTTTGATTTAGGTGGTGATCTCTAATGTTCAAACTCATGCCTCAGCAGAGAGGCTGACAACTGGGACATGAAGAGGGGGCCTGGAGGCTCTGTGAGCCATGTCAGGACCGGCTTCAAAATAAGAGGGAGTAGCAGTGCGATAGCCAAGCAGAAGGAAGGGTTGGGGGAGCTTGGCTCAGGCAGATGGGCCCCAAACAGTGAGAATGGTAATGAGAGAAGAAATAGAGTTCACAAGCAAAGATTTCCCAAGTGAGATGCGACTGTGCACGAATCCTGTATCCTCCCTTGGTTAGTACCATACACACAAGGCCCTATGGGTAAGAGTTGAGAGGGACTCCTCCTATGTCTCCCCCACCCCCGCTGGCCATAAGACCTCACCTTGGAAGAGCAACCCTTTGGATGTCTATAAGTCCACGGACCTTTGTGAAACACTGAGATTTGACTTGAAATGGGTAACAGATCCATCCATTAACACCTACCCATAGATGAGAGTGTATTGTCTCAGCAGATAAGCTGACTCTTGTCCTAGGAAACTGAGAGTAGAGTTCAGAGATAGGACACAGATCAGAAAACTCTTTGTGAGTTCTAAAACAGGCCAAAAAAAAAAAAAAAAAAAAAAAACCCTGAAAAATCAGAACAATGGTTGCCTGGGGGGACTGACCAGGAAAGTGCATGAGGGAACTTTCTGGGGAATGAAAATTCTATTACTGTGATGCAATGTGAGTTATATGGGTGGTGTATCCATTCGTCAAACTTGTACAGCTAAGAGCTGTGCATTTCAATGTACATGAATTTTGCCTTAAAAAGCTATGAGAAAAATAAGAATGAAGCGGGGAGGGAAAGTCAAAGTAGAGATGATATAGAAATGGCAGCATATGATGGGTACATTAGGGTTTATCGTACTATTTGATTTCCTTTAATATACATTTAGAATTCTCTCTCTTTTTTTTTTTAAAGATTTTATTTATTTATTTGACAGAGAGAGATATAGCGAGAGCAGGAACACAAGCAGGGGGAGTGGGAGAGGGAGAAGCAGGCTTCCCGCTGAGCAGGGAGCCCGATGCGGGGCTCGATCCCAGGACCCTGGGATCATGACCTGAGCTGAAGGCAGACACTTAATGACTGAGCCACCCAGGGGCCCCGTATTTAGAATTTTCTATAATAAAAAAACAAAACAAAAGTCTTTGTCAGGAGCAAAGGAAGGCACGACCAAGGGTCAGGAAGGGGCTACGTGGGATGAGGGTCCACACAGTCAAAGGGCAGCATGGGGAGTGGACTAAGTGCCCAGAGAGGGAGCCCTTTGTCTCTTGCACATTTCATGTCAAATTTAATTCTACGTGTTACTTTTGTGGGGGGGAGGGGGTCTTATTAATCTGATCCTTTTCCATTGGCTTTTCTAACTGTATAAGAGAGAGCTAATACTTTTATGTATTTGTGCAGTCACTGTTTCGATAGTTACAGACACACTAAAGGGAGGGGAAGTATAAGGGAAACCTGGTTTAAATGTGTCCTAGGCCAGTCCTGCTCATATCCAGTGAGAGACTTCAGAGAAGGACCCACAAGCCCAAACTCAAATTGCTTAAGAAACTTCCACTGGAAGATTGTTGTATTCCCAGAAATGACTCTCATCAAACAAAAAATCGGGGGTGGGGATAGGTTAGTGAATAGCCTTCATGTGTAGATGGATCTCCCCACGAGATGGGGTTGACATAGCAAGCCTGCAAACTCATGGAAATTAGCAGTAATGAGACATAAACAGTCAAACCTCAAAATAACATCTTTGGCCTTTAGAATCAACACAGCTCTCCTGTCAGCTTGCACCTGGCCTGTCCGGCTGGGTCCGAGAGCCAGTGGGGTTTTAGGCCCCTTTTAACTGCTGCCAAGAGCACATTACTCATGGCCTTTTATGTTGCCCCAAGTGGCCCAGCCGTTGTTGGGGCCTGGCGAAGTCCATTGACAGTTTTTTCCCAGGGCCAGGTCTTTGCTCTCTGATTTTTCCAGCAGCTCCAATTTGTTCATATGTTACCAATGTACACTGAGTGAGCCCCCCAGGCTCCTGTGTTGGCTTGCAGCCATGCTTGCTTCCTGGCCACATCCTCCGGTCCCTGGAGAGATAGGGCAAGAGGCTGAAGTCAGAACAGCAAAGGGCTACAACCTCCCTGGACAAACTGTTTCATCTGCCTGGATTCCTACCACAATGTAAATAGTTAGGAGGTGCCAGTTAAATACAGAAAGTCTACCAAGAGCATCCCTGTGAAACTGCAAAAAAGCCTAATTGTAATACTTGTGTTCGAAATACATCCTCGAAATGGGTTGGTCGGTGGCATGGATGGGTGGGTGTATCCAGTTAAGGGAGTCCCACCTACATCTAATTAGTAAGGTCTCTCCTGGATCAGTGGGGCCTGGCGAGACTGGATTTGGGGTTAAATCCTAATGAGGCCATTAGCATCCGATGATACAAACTCATCATATTTACCACAGTTATTTGTTTACCACTTCTTTTTCCTTCTAGACTTTATGTGATTCAAGGGCAGGAGCAGTGTCTTTTATTCACTGCTATATCTTCAGGGTCTGGCCCAGAGAAAATCATCACAAAGATCTTTACTGAATGAAGGAATATGTTGAATACTGAGTCTGCAAGTGGCCGCGACCTACGAGGGCCTGGAGGTGTTTCATTCTGCTCTAGGTTCCTCGTTGACAGACATTGTTAGTGGGGTAGGCAGAAGTCTCTTTCTCCCTTTCTCTCTCCCACTGTGGAGGTTGGAAAGTCTCCTTTGTGGCTTTGGGTCTAGCCCATAAGGCATAAGAGGGACTCTGCTGAGGTACTTGCGGGACAGATTTTGCTTCCTGATTTAAAAAAAAAAAAAGTCAGACAAAAGAAGAGACGTTGCTGGTGTTACCCTTTCTCCCTTCGTTTTGCTCTGAATGTAGACTGTGACAGTCTTCTTGCAACCAGTAATGACCAGCATGGGGAGGAAAATGCAACATCTGAGAAACACAAGAATAACCAGGGCTCTTGGGCTTCACTGAGTCATGGAATCATCCCCGGAACCACCTGCCTCTAACCTTCTTATTATGTGAGATAATATAAACACACTGCTTGAGCCACAGGTAGTCTCATGTCATTTTCTATCACCTACACTCAAATACTTGATAGCTGGTAAGTTCTCTGACCTCCACCTTAGATAGCTAGGATAGAGACTGTTTTATTCAACTTGTTATTCCCAAGCACATAGTTCAGAACATTGTACAGACCTCAAGAATGAATGAATGAATGAATGAACTAACAAATCAAGAAATGAATAAAAAGTGATTCCAGAATTCATTTACCGAGCTTCTACTATAAACTAAGCACTGCTTGTTGCTGAACGAGGGCTGTTGTTAGAATTTATAATTTAGCTGAGTATTTTAGAACTCTATTATTTATAAGGTTTTGGTTACAAACTATTAGGATTCTTGGATCTTGCTCTCTGATTTATATAAATTATGGTTTATCAAAGTGCATGCTTTTTGCTTATTTTCTTAATGCATACACAGTCATTTGTTTTTAAAGCCTGAAGAAATATAACTGTTCCCCTATAATGTTTATTAATGGAACCCTTTCTATAAAATATGGAAACTATTTTTCTTCTTTGAAATTAGCTACAATTGGTTCCACTGAGGATTGACAAACTCTGGCTATTTGCTAACATCATTTCATTTAGAACACTAGGATATATACTATCCATGGGTTTTCAAAATGTTTGATGTTTGGAGCTTCTAATTAGAAAAAAATGTGGAGCCTTGATCAAATGGATAGGTTTTAAATATATATGCAAATTGTAATGAAGCAAAATTTATACTAGTTGACAACCAATGACCCATGTTAGAAGAAGTTCTAAAATAACAAAAAGAACAGGAAAAAAATGCAAATATTATGTTAATAAGTCTGGGGATTCAGTTTGTGGGAATTATAATAAAATTTCTCTTTTCCTTTCATGCTATTCTCTAGCAAGGCCCAAGTAAAACAAGTGTAATAAATTTTCCATCAACAGGTGTCAACATTTGTTGGTTTTTTAGAGTGGGCCTCAATTGCATTTCAGAACAAATGCACTGATAGCTGGTGAAGATGAATATAGATTTTTTAAAGCAACCACATCCAGAAATAACATCCCCATGCCAACAAAATAAGAAATCATAAAAAACAACAAACAAGCCTACAGCCGGGCTCTACTTGCCTGAGAAACCCCAGGGACATTTCCTCAAAATGGATCCTCTCTGGGTTGAAACTACCTAGAGTCTCACGGAAAGAGGAAGAGTGGTCATGCAGCCTGAGGTTGAAGAACAAGATGGAATACTCTACAGCCACTAAAACTCTTAAGTCTAGAAAAGCAGCCAAGACATGCAAATGGACATGTGGAATAAAGGGAAAAAAGCAGAACATAAAACTGTGTGTACACACAGATCTCACTGCTCTGGAAAAACACATGTGTGTAGTTGACAGCGATGGGAGAGAATTTGGAGGCATGTCAATGGTTTTATGCCAAGCCAGCCAGTTCTTTTTTTTTTTTTTTCTTTTCCTTTGGAAGTTGTTTAGATTCACGATATAAGAAAAAAGGAGAACCCTAGCACTAAATCTGTCCATGGTTCCCTGAAAGAGTTAGGCCTTCTTAAGGGGCTCATGGAGGTTTGAGGGCCCAGAGAGTTCCTGTCAGGAAAATAAGGAAGCATGAACACAAGGATGCCACTGTTGCCCCCTGAAAACTTCAAGGAGGGTGCCAAGGAAGAGGCAGGCCTCCCACCTCTTATTTCTTCCAACTGCAGTTTGGACAGCAGGGAGAACGCTTGTCTGTTTAATAAGTTTGTGAACAAAGGCTGATTGCTTCCCTTGTCAATAAACAAACATTATCTGCTTCTGTTTCTCTGCTGAATTGAATCTCTGCTTCCCCTAACTGGTTATATAAAGACTTTATGTACACAGGAAAAAGAAACGACAAGGTTGTGTAAGCAGGCAGCTCTGGGGAGAGTGCTGAAGTCTGTACAGTTTATTTCTTGGGGATCCTTGCTTCTCTTTTATGCATACTTTTCCCTCTTTTAAAGACCCAGAACGCTCACAAAGCCACTATTCCCATCGTGTATCAACCTATTAAGTAACCAATGGATTATTGCTGTCCAGGATTTTTTTTAATTAAAAAAAAAAAAAAGGACCATGACAAAGGGTGCAGACAAAGGAATGAATCACTATAGACTGAATTTGGGGCATGAAGGTAGGGTTTATATTTGGGAATAAGAACTTCAAAACATACCACATAAGCAACAGTCCTTACAAAAGCCAGAACTGAGGGGCAAAGAGTCTAATTTACTGACTCAATGTTGAACAACTGAAAAGAGGGTAAGTCAGGAGTGGAAGTCAGGTCTGCAGAAAGCAGTAGGTACAAAGAGTTCCCACCTTTCTCTTTCCATAGGTGAGTGGAATCAGGGACAATTTCCCCCCCAAGGATGGGCCCTGTGGCCATAAAATGCATCGGGATTGTTGCTGGTGTGTGATACAGTAAGTAGGATGCCAATTAGAAGGAAGAAGACAGGGGCGCCCGGGTGGCTCAGTCGGTTAAGCATCTGACCCTTGATTTCGGCTCAGGTCACGATCTCAGGGTCATGGAATCCAGCGTGGAGCCTGCTTAGGATTCTCTCTCTCCCTCTGCCCCTCTCCTCCCCTCCCTGCAGGCATTCTTGTTCTCTCTCTCTCCCTCTTAAAAAAAAAATGGAGGAAGAGGACAAAATCCTCTGATTTTGATATGGTGGGAAGGGACAAGGGAAGAAACCGGGAGAAAAACTGCTCATACTAATTATTCAAAGGTAGATTCCCAGTGGAAGGTTGTCCTGTGATGAGAATAGTGTTGCCAAAGTCCAACCCCTTTCCAGGGTAGCTACGAGAAGGCCAGATTGCCTGAGCAGAGTGGGTGCTCTCCAAAGTCATCCCCAGATTCTGACTACCCCCATCTCTCTATGCATCAGGCTGCCAGAGCTCTCCTAACAACCCCTAAGACAAAATTGGCATCCAGTTTTGGGCTCAGTAATCCTAATTTTCCTGGTAGCCTTAGGGTTAGTAGTCATTTGGCTTTCAATTATAAGGTATCAGACTTGTAGTATCCCAAGGCATGAAAAGACACTCACTGAAAATTTAAAGAGAGGGTAGCCTGGGTGGCAAAGCCGGTTAAGTGTCTGACTCTTGGTTTCAGATCAGGTTGTGATCTCAGGTTCATGATCTCAGGGTTGTGAAACTGAGCCTTGCGTCCAGCTTCACACTCAGTGCAGAGTCTGCTTGGGACTCTCTCTTCCCCTCTGCCCCTCCCCCCACCCCCGCTAGCTCTCTCTCTAAATAAATCAATCTTAAAAAAAAAAGAAAAGAAAATTTAAAGAGAGATACACGGACATTCTGCAAAAAATTCATTAGCTCTTTCCAGGTCATAGAACAGATTGGCAGGAGAACTGGAAAGGAAACTGTTTTCTGTACTGTATGCTTCACTCACGCATTTATCTGAGGAACCAGGGTTTTTAGGAAACAGTAATAAAAAAAAAACCTTAGCACTTTATGGTATAGAAGGCAGCTCCATGTCAAAAATCTAAACTCACTCAAACGCCTGTAATTTTAATTTTTTTCAGTCTCTCTTTCCATCTGAAATTTGTATTGTTGTTGGCTCAAACACCACTTTCTGATTGTCCTTGCTGGTTGCTGAGAATGCGATCTCTAAAGCGCTCTGTTTAATCTTTGAATCGGCTCAGGAAGATGGAATTACCATCTCTGGAAAACTGCAGTTTAGTTTTAAGGAACTCACTGCAGCTGCAACAATAAGATGGAAATGTGGCTGGTTTGGAGGAGGCAAGGATAAAGGTATGGGATTAAGACAGCCTTGCTTGCCCCAGTGAGTAGAATGATCACATAAATCACAGGCTAACCTTGGCTCCACTCAGCTCGCATTAAAGTATGTAGTGTCACTGCCTCCCCATAATTAGGATTTGTCATCTTGAGCATCAGGATGGGAGACACAGATGCCAAAGAGGGGCCAGAGAGAGAACAGAGGCTGAGGAGGAAATGAATAATTTTGGTGACAGTGACTACTATTTTGATAGGAACCAGAATGTCTGCAATATTTCAAGAACCTTGTATAAGGGCAAGAGCTGTTGGAAACGTGCCTTCCAACTTCAAAAATGTGCCTGACCATAAGAACGCTGATAAGCATGGGGGGAGAGCAGTTGGAACTCTGCGGGCTGCTTGTGTTTCCTTTCTTGATATTTATGCCGAGATCACATTTGCAGCTGCTTTTATCTGCTCTTTAGAAGTTCTTGTATTTGAGGAATCATTAATTGTAAAATAAATACCTACTCACTGACATGGAAATGTAATTTATGAGCCAGCTACAGAACTGGCTATTACATATAGAGAGTATCTGGAACTTTCCATCCTACCCAAGGTGCCATTTATGGAGGAGACTCAAGGTTATCGCGCCTCATGTTGTGTCCATAATAGTGCCCTGGGCTAAGACTTAAAAATAATGCTCGCTTTAGGAAAAAAATTTAAAAATTACGTTACCCAGGAATACGGATGGGGACATGGGAAGAAGTTTCTGAACAAGAGCCAGAGCCCTGAAAGAATGACCAGCAGAGAAGAGAGCGTACAAATGCAGTTGTAAGAGCAAGGTTTTTGAGAAACAATGCAGAGCCTCATCTTGTTAAAATGAGACAGGCACACGTTGGGATTGGGGGCAACACAAGAGGAAGTTAGGGTAGAGCAGAGGTGACACCATGAGAAAACTGACCCCAGGACATGTAAGGCACAATGTCTTCCTATACAGCAAGCTTAGGTGTGCTCAGTATCAGCTGGTCCAAACCAGTAGGGAGGGTAAGATCCCGAGAGGTCTGCAGCAGCAGCAGTGGGTAGTTGTGTGGGTGTCACTGAGAACCACAGGGGTCATGGGACGAGAATCCAGACCAGGCTGTATAAGGGCCGCGGCCAAGCAAAATGGAGTTGACAGTGTGTCCCAGTTATCTATAGGGTCAGGCGCTGGAGGTTGGGTCACCAAGCAGCTATCGAGCTGGAATCCAAACACCCAGATGCGCCCCGTCCTGAGAGAGTGAGGAAGATGATGCTTCCATTTTAGGGCTCCATTAAGCCCAGGGCTCAGCTTCTGAATGTGAGATCATGCTGGCAATCCAACTTCATTCCAAATCATAGTAGAAGGCAGGGCTGAGGCTACCTGTCTCTTTCCTGTCCTGCTGAGGATCATAGCAGGAGTTGGCCCTGTAACGGACATATGTTATTTGTCTGCCCAACAGTCCTTCCTTTGGGAATTATGTCTCTATGATTAAGTATGATTTGGATATTGCCCTCCCAGTGCACAAAGGTGGGAATGTGACTCAAGTCTGGCCAATCAGATTACTTCACTCCCCCTCCCATAGCGATTTATCTAGAGATAGGCATATGCACAAGCCCAGCCAAATCTTCTATTCTTCTCCTACTACCAGCATTTACTGAGTGCTTACCAAGTGCCAGGAACTGCTCTAAAAGCTTCAGATGCATTATCTTGTTTCATCCTCCTAGCAATTAAATAAGGTAATGCTATTATTATCTTCCCTTTACAGATAAAGGAACTGAAGCAAAGATAGAGTAATTTGTCTAAGATCAGACAGCTAGGTGGTAGAGATAGACTGTATAACTAGGCAGTTTTGTTCTAAGGCTTGGGCTATGGATGTACAAGGAAACACACATTCGCTTCCTCTGGGATTGTAAACTGTAAGAATTACGTAAACTGGATACAAACCATCATTTCCCCTGGCCTCAGGGTGGGAGTTGTCTGCGGTAAAGGAGAATGAAGCCATATATTGTGAAAAGGAAAGGGACAGAGAGAGAGAGAGACCTTTATAATATGGCTTGAGTTCCTGGATCCAGGTGTGCCTGAAGCTATTCAACCCAGGGACTTGTCAGTTTTGTGGATCAGTAAACTGGCTTAAACTAGTCAGACTTGGGTTTTTGTCCTTTGCAAATAAGAGTCCTGACTAATAGGGGCCTGTCTATGGGATACTTCAGCATACACAGGGGAGGGAGGGAGTTGGGGAAGGTCAGAGCCGAAGAAATGAGTCAGAATGTTAAGAACAGGTTGGCATCCTAGGACATGCATACAATTGCTGTGGTGGTGCACAGCTCCAGTGGTCCCAACATTACCAGTGTGCCCTGCTCCCTACTCAGTGATGGTCTGGAGACTACCGACTCTCCCTCTGCAGACACAGTCCTCTGGCCTCGGGAGAGAAATCCAAAGATGAAGCAAGGCAGAGCTATCACCTCACTAGGAGAAAATGTTTGATCTGCCTTATCAATACCTGGGTTTATAGCACACTGCAAATAACCTGTAGAATGTCGGTTGCACACACACACACACACACACACAAACTTGGAAGTTGTGAAAAGCAAGATAATTGCAATGCTTGCGCTTTGAAATACACCTTTTAAAAGATTGGGTGAATGCAGGATTGGTTGGCTGGTTGGTCCCCCAGGAATAACTAGAAAGGGTTAATATTTGTTCCACCTTTGACTAGTTAAAAGTGGCCTTTGTAGATGCCTGCACTTACAGAGCAGTGCAGTTTGGTGTGGTTTGGCCTTGAGCTAATAACACAAGTGAAGCTCTTAGAACAGCATCTGGCGTGTAGTAAGTACTCGTTAACCAAACACCGTTCTTTTTTTCTCTTCTTGGTTTTCCAACGATTTTTCAGTAACTGGTTTTACTTTTCTGATGAACAGATTCTGCAGTGGGAATGAGTGGCGAAGGGTTTAATAACTGGGTGAACTATTAGAAAGGCATCTCTAATCCATATTCCTGCACATGGACAAGTGGTAGAGTCAGAAAAGGTTTTTAATTCAAACATCAAACCTGGAGAGACTGAGGTGAAGTGAATACCCAGGGTCACACAGTTCATGAGTAACAGCACTGCAGTTTAAATATCAGGTTGGTACAGTTAAATTGTACCAGCCTTTGTTTGCATAAACAGGGAGAATAATCAAATCCCTACACTTGTTGAGCGTGTTATAATCCGAGTTTTAAAGTCTGAATTAATTATCACAATGTCCCCTGTCATCAAATGAACTAGCTTAAAAAGTAGAAAATTCTTGCTCAACAGGAACTTGTAGAACTTCGTAGCTGAAATGGACTTTAGAAATCAAGTAGAGGTGGGGAAGCCCAGATTAAACAGATGTCTTTAACTGTAGGACTGAGGTTCAGAGCTTTGGTTGTGCTAACGTGAGTTTTGATTCTCCAATAAGAGATCTAGTATACAATTTCTCTCCAGGTTATGTGACAATGGAATCTTTTTTTCCTCAGCAAAATTATTAAAATCTTGAGGTGTCCTGAACACCGTCTAAGAAATGGTGGAGTAAATCTCTAGAGTTCCTGCATCAGCTCACGTTTTATTCTATAAATCCTAATTATTTTCCTGCTAGCTGAGGCCCAGAGTGACAGATCCTTCATTTTTCTGCCCAATGCACCTCAACTCCCCTCACTACTGGGGCTGCTGCTAGGGCCTCCAGGTCCCTGTCCTCTCCCGTGCCCTCAGCATGGGAGAGAGAAGCCAGAAACTGCAGCTGCTGGCCCGGGCCCCCCAACTCCACTCTCGCCACTGCGGTTCTAAATTCCCCCTGCGTGTAATTATAAAGTATGTGTTCAGTTATTTACTTTCCCTGTTCCATGCAGAGTGTGTAACTGAATAATACAGCTCACAAGTAAGGCTGGCTTTTCTCCTGCAAGGTCTGAATTAAAAAGATTACAACTCTCTATCATTTTAGCTTAAAAAGAAACCACTACTTATGTAGCTTTCAAAAAAAAAAAGTGGAAACAATGATTCTCTGTCCTCTCAGAGATACAAGCAAAATTGTAGAATTAAGACGTTTACATGGGTTTTGTTGTTTCCAACTGCCCTAAACTGCTTCATTTAGAAAGGTAGAAAATAAAAATGCCGATGTTTCTTGAATTTCCAGAAACCAAGTCTGGCAGCTGGTTCACTGTTGTCTTTTTTTTTTCTTTTGAAGCAAGAAAAATCACAACCAAAGTGGTGTCAATTTGCTCTATTTATCTTGGGAATTAACTTTAAAGCTTAATTGTCAGAGACAGTGACCTCTATACTCATGAAAATCCCCAGGGAATTACAAAAGCCGACTTCTTGAGTGGAATGTGAATGTCATTCTGGGGTGAATCAGCCCGTGCATCGCCTGAAGGAAAACGCTCAGCCCGAGAAGGAAGGAGCTGACCCCACAAGTTTTTATACTTCATTTCTCAACACCCAGATCTGGTTCCTAACCCACTGCTTCTGTCCGACCCGTGTTTCTGCCGCTGAGCCAGTTACAGATTTGCCTGTAGATGTGCCTTGTCACAGAGAGACTGGGTATCTTGAAAGGACCTGAGCCTGGGTCCCACCATTGACCCCATTCAGCTCCAGAAGGCCTCTGAGGAGATGGTGCAGTAGGTTGGCAAAGTTCTGGTTGCTCTTTAAGAAGGTTCCTGAGCAGGATTTTGCCTGGAAACTTCCCCTTACTCTGGCAGCATTTGGAACAAATGTTTGGCTGAAACCATGTACTATCAAATTAATAGAACAATTGTAGGATAGAGAACAATAAGTCAGAAAACAAAAATGCAAGCATACAGCTCATAAAGTCTACTTTATGGAAGTAGCACAATGCTGAAAAAGTACACATTGTCCTCAGTGGAATAACCACCCCCATCCCAACCCTGCCCCAGCCTGCTCCATCTTGCACACATTTAACTTAGGGAAAAAGAGAGAAGAGGAGGAGGACAAAATCATTTGAGCAAATAATGCCCCAGCCTCTGCTGTGGTCAGTGGTAAGCCCAGATACTCAGCAGATCACATCATCATTGTAATGAGGTAACAGTGAACAGCCAGAGAGGCACGGGACTTGGTAACAGTCTTTTCTAAATACAAAAAAAACTCTGTTGACTGGCCCTGCCCTAAATCACTGCCTTGTAAGAGAAGAGCCCTCGGAATAAAAACAGTAACATGGAAATAGATTACGCTCTAGTATACACAACAATCCCCTTTTCTGGAATCTGTTAACATAAGTTCAGAGCTGGGAACCATGGTTAAGTGCTTTCTTTTCTGTAAAATTTGGAGCTCATTAATTGACTTCGCCTTGACTCAGAGAATGTTGTTCTTTTTGACCAAAGCACAACTTCAGAAGGGACATGAATGGAATGATGAGATAGGTGGAGACTTGCATTTAGCAAACCAGATGTCCCACATCAATCCCCAGGATCACTGGAATATATCAGATAAAGCAGCCAGATCAACCAATGACTAGATCTCAGGATGGGCCTCCAGGAAAATTCACTCCTATTGGTAATGCTTAACCAGGAAGCAGGGAAAGGGAATTTGGGAATCAGCCACAGTGGTCTTCTCAAGTTGGGAGTAAGTGAGAAGTCAGTGAAAGGGAAAGAAGAGAAAATATGGTCAGAAGGAAAAAATTTTATGATTTGGCATCTAAGAAAAATACGGTAGCATGGATAAGTGCTTGCTGGTTTCCAAGGTTTTCCTATTTGAAGTTATTCCAAAGCAACATTTTGGATCAATCATTCTCAAACAGCCAATTTCAGGACCCATGAAGGCTAGTCACCTGGAGAGATCTTTAAATATGTAGATTCTCAGATCCATCTATAGAGAAAGTCTAGTATATGACCAGGAAAACTGTACAAGACTGGACCTTTAAAACATTTTCATAAAAACAGATAAGCAATAGGAAGTCGTTATTGGTTCTTAAAGGATCAGAGGAAAATGATCAAACAGGTCTTTAAAGACACAATCTGGCAGTAGAGACAGTTAATGGAGCAATTCTTCCCAAATTTAATCTACAGAGAAATCACGTAGGGATCTTGTTAAAATTCTCATTTAGTAGGTCAGGCTGCATTTCTAACCAGCCCCAGGTGAGGCCAAAGCTGCTGGTCCTCCAACCACCCTTGGAACAGCTGAGTCTGGAGGCTGGCTGAGGCTCTAGTTCTGGTACTCAGAGGCTCTTGATGTGGCACAGCAGGCTGCTGGGATCAAGTCAACATTTTTTTCCTTGGAGGGGAACTGCAGCTCCAACCTAGATGAGCCTATGAGGTAAAACAGAAAGAAGCCCCTTCTGAAATCAGGAATTCCAACCCTGGGCCATGGAAAAGACAGCTGGCTCAAGAAAATAGCTTTCCTCCTGGGCCTCCGGGATCCCATGGGTAAAATGATGTTGTCTCTAAAACAATTTCTCATCCTATGGTCCTAAATCCTCCAGCCCCAGCACATAGATAGAATAGGGTCAAACCAACTTAGGTGGCCTTTCCTAAATCTGCAGGTTATTAGTAACTGTATTGTAAAGAATCAACACGAGTCTCTTACATCCTTTTGGTATGTTTGCTGTAAAACATGCATGTCCTTCCTATACATCAATTGTGTACATACTATTTAGACATGTAATTACACCCTAAAAAGGGGTAAATACATTTGTATGTGGGGGGTTGATAAAAGAAAATGCTATTGTATACAGACCGAAAAACATTATACTTTATTTTTAAAATATTGTAAGGGCTGGTATAAACAAGTCATAGCTTACAGATGTGTGTAAAAGCTGCACGAATTGTGCACATTTACTGTTTGGAGGGGAAAAAAAACCTTGGTTTTAAAAATTGTTTGGACTGTATATTCTTTTCCTTTTTAGCAGGGTGGGAAGCCAAAGGAATAGAATTACAGGGTAGAATATAAAATACCTCCTTTAAGGAAATAAATGTGTAACAGGAACTATCTAGCCAGTTCTCTCAGGCATGGGAATCCCCTGAGGCTTGTGTAAATGTGTATAAGTATGTCCTCGGTGTCACTCCAGATGTTTCTGCAGAGAAAGAATTCTTCTCCCCACACATTGGCACTAATGCTCTGCATGTAACCTCCATCCATGCCCAGACTTGCCCCAAGTCAAGCAGCATCCTGAAGGGGGACCCCAGGTGAGACTGGGGATCCATAAGCCCCTCCCACTCCCCTCCCTCTATACCTGGAAAGTCATGTGTGTTGATAAGTATTCTCCTCTCTCTCCTTGGAGAGGAGAATCAAGCCTGGAAGCATTACCACGGGATAAGGCACAGAAGTAAAGTTTACCAGGCAGAGAGGTCAGGCCAAGACAATTTTAAGTGGTAATTAAGTCTCTCCACACTTATCTTTGGAGAGTGTCCTTGGGCTGTTGCTGTGGGGGAACCTCTCTGCTGTGTGGGGGGCCTGCTTGTAGTTTTCACTCTGCCCCTCAGGGCAACTGAGCTACGCATTTTGCCACAGCTTCTGGGTGCCCAGGCTGTTAAAAGCCAGATCCTGGCTTCTACAGTTGCCCCGCCCCCCCCAAGCCTGCTTTACATGGTGACAGGGCCAAGAAGGATCCAAGGCTCCCATTTTTCCTCTAGTATGTTCTGTCTCATTTCTCATCCCATGCTCCAAGAGAAAAGATGAAGTATTCCCCACTCACATGGCCTCCCTGACACCTCAGGACCATTCCACAAAGGGAATGCTGCCGTAGGGTCTCAGTGGTATTCATCACAACCCACAGCAAGGTCATCCCCAGACAAGTCCTGACACCTTTTGTCTCCCCACCTCACCCACCATCTTTGTTCACACCTCCCCACTCTAAACAGAAAGTCACACACCAGTAGCCACAATTGAGTAAGTAAGTAGTGACAACATGCTGAGTTGTTCCAAAACAGAATCCTGCCACCCTATATAGTGCTTAAAACCAGAAAGGCAGCAAAGGGGATAGTGAACCCTGTCCAGAACCAATGACAGTATTTATGGTACCAACACATAGAAGGTAACATTTATAAAGAGTCAAATACCAGGCCTAGACATCCTGTGGCAGAGACTATTGGGCATCGCCCAATATCTATTCTCTTCTTCTTTAGTAATAGAAGCCTGCATTTTAGCGGGGCATACAGCCACTCAGAGCAAAGACTTCATTTCCTAGCCTCCCTTGCAGCTGAGTTTGGCTATGTGTCTAGGTTCTGGTTTCTGTAGAATCTCCTTAAAGAAGTGGTGCTTGACCTTCATGCCTTCCTCCTTACTCTTGGCTGGAATGCAACGATTTTGGACTATAAGGTGAAAATCATTTATTTAAGTTGATGGAACAACAAAATAGAAGGAATCCAAGTACCTGCTAATCAAGGAGCTAGCCCCATATTGACCCTGGCTTGACTATGTTTATGTGAGAGATAAATTAACTTCTCTGTTGGTGGGGCCCCTGGCTGGTTCAGTCAATAGAGCATGAGACTCTTGATTTTGGGGTTGTGAATTTGAGCCCCACGTTGGGTGTAGAGATTACTTTGAAATCTTTTTTTGAAGATTTTATATATTTATTTATTTGACAGAGAGAGAGAGGAAAAAAACAAGCAGATGGAGCGGCAGGCAGAGAGAGAGGGAGAAGCAGACTCCCCGCGAGCAGGGAGCCCAAAGGACCCTGGGATCATGACCTGAGCCAAAGGCAGACGCTTAACTGACTGAGCCACCCAGGTGC
Organism: Phoca vitulina; assembly: GCF_004348235.1. Classification (NCBI taxonomy): domain Eukaryota; kingdom Metazoa; phylum Chordata; class Mammalia; order Carnivora; family Phocidae; genus Phoca; species Phoca vitulina. The sequence continues at coordinate 44,714,252 of NW_022589728.1, forward strand.
CTCAGAAATAAAATTTTTAAAAAAATTTTAACTTCTCTGTTGTTTAACCTATGTTATTTTAGATTTTCTGATACAGGGGCGCCTGGGTGGCTCAGTCGTTAAGCGTCTGCCTTCGGCTCAGGTCATGATCCCAGGGTCCTGGAATCGAGCCCCGCGTCGGGCTCCCTGCTTGGCGGGAAGCCTGCCTCTCCCTCTCCCACTCCCTCTGCTTGTGTTCTCTCTCTCGCTGTGTCTCTCTCTGTCAAATAAATAAAATCTTAAAAAAAAAAAAAAAAAAAAGATTTTCTGATACAGTTCAATTGTATTCTGATACCATTTCCTTCCCCTAAGATTTCATATGTCAATGACATCCCCAAATTAATTTCATCATTGTTTCACTACAGAGAACATCCACAATAATAGCTTTGAAGCCTAAAAGATCTATTCCTCATAGATCTACCCCATGTATTCTCTAATTGCAATAAAACAGAACAGGGTACAACAAAATGTAGTATACAGGATAGTACAGTATTCCTACTTTTCAGTAAACAGTGAAAATTTCTTTTGATAAAATCTTCCTGTCAAGACAGATGACTTTTTCTCTAGAAATACTTGCTGCTGTGACTTAATTTTTGTACTTTTTACCACTAGATACTAGGCACTGGGTCAAATTTCTTCCCCTTGGTCTCCTTTCCAAGTCCTTGGAGGAGTATGAAGAATAATTTGGGACTGATGAGGTCAGTTCATGTTAATGGATAAGAAAGAATCACAACTACTTATAGCATTGATATATATCCATGTTATTTAACCCTCAGAGTATTTTTAATTAGCAGATTTAGAAACTGAGGCTCCAATTAGTGGCAGGACTTCCCCAAGATAATAGACTATTAACTAGGGACCTTGGATCCAGGTTTTCTGATTCATACTGTATACATCATAATTACCTGTTTATTTGTCTGTGTCCCTACTAGACCATAGGTCCTTATTCATTGATATATCCCCAGCACCAACCACAGGGCCTACTATACTAAATATCCCCCCAAAATAAAACATGTTAAATGAATTAACAGGTCTAAAATCCCACTCTGCCATTCCTCCCTTGCTCTGCAATGGTTCTACAAGCCAGTGCTCCTAATATATTCCAGGTCACTCCCAGGCCATATGGCCTGTCAAAAGAATGTGGTCAAGGCTGAGACAGAGGGGAGCAGAACTGGTGAACACACCCGTATGACACACTCGTGTTCTCCTCCACACTCTCCTGGGCCTGGGCGGGCCCACCACGTAGGGCATTTGGATGTGTGCCTCATGGCCTGGGAGACAACTTGCACTTTGTGTACTTTTCCAGGCAAAGGAAAAGGCAACCGTGGTCTAACACATGTTAGAAATGCTGTTGCCTGGTGTCCTGACATCATAGCATCCACCCAGACTGATTCCTGGAGGCAGGCCCATTTGCCAGGCATGGGCTGTGGAGGACATGGGAAGAGGGGTTAGGCACTGTGAAATGGAGTATGTAGCTAAGATAGGCAGTGTGACCAGTCATTGTGACACACAGTGCATGGGGTAAGAATAGAATGGAGACTCTCCACTTCTCACATCTGTGTGTCTCCAGATCCATCGAAGTTGTCTTTTAAGTTTTGAGCTTAGAGGCAAAGATAATAGAGCTCTTTGCTCCTTAAGAGACCTGGATTCTCTGAAGCCAGCTGGATCTGAGCTGATACCACTTTAAGTTCTCGCAAGGAACAATGAGGTTGGGGCCAGCCTAGCTGTCTGCCACTTCCTTTACCCCTCCCTCCAGCAAGGGTGCCAGAGTGTTTTGTTTTGTCTTGTTTTTTTCTTTCTGTGGCTGCTTACAGAGTCAGGATGTGAAAACAGGCTTGAGTGAACCAGTGGTCACCAATCATAAGGAATCTACAGCTAAATTATCACCTGATGGAAATACCATTATTGTAAAATGTTGTCATGATATTAAGGTCTTCCAATTGGAAAACCAAAAGTTAAGGCTATGCTGGCATTCATTTTCCAATAAATGAGCTGGCTTAAATACTGACTTTCTCTCCTTGACTTGTAAAAATGACCTAAAAATGTAAGAGAGAGTTCAATAAATGTTTTAAAGATTGCTGTTAAGTACAAATACCTTAACAATTTAACAAAACCAGAAGAAGCCAACCTTAAAATCCCACCTTTCTTGTCTTTGCCCCAACCCCAAGTCAGGGTGAAATTCAGGGTCTCAAACAGGAACACAATTGCCTAGAACCTGGCCCATAGTAGACACTCAAGAATATTTGGTGACAAGGAATTCTATGTGCCTTAAGAGTTGGCACCTCACAGACTTTGTAGAGTTTGCTGAGTTGGATTAGATTAAAAAATAGTGTATTAATCCTCTGGGGAATTGTCACAGAAACAGCGGCAGGGATATACATTTTCCTTTGTTAAAACTTGTATCTGCATTCAAATATTGGCCTTGGCATTTCCTAACTAAGTACTGGCTGCTTTGAATGTTACTATGTCAAACCATCTGCACTGGAAAGCAAAATCCTGTTAAGAAATATGATCACAGGTTGTAAAGAGATTATCATGTTCCTGACCACTATACATTTTATACTTTGAAAATCCCCATAAGAAAAGGACATATTAAAATAGCAAACTTTGTCACATTGGAGCTGAGTACCCTTACACAATTTATGACTAAGGTCAATATATTCATTTTTGTGTGCATTTTCAGTGGCTTCCCTGCACTGGCTCACTAAAATGAAATTTTTTTTTTTCCCCTGAATCTAAAAATAGACAAGAGGCTTCTAGTTAGACCCGGTTTTTTAGGTACCCGCCATGGCCTTTGAGGCAAAGTCCCTTCTACTGTTCTCAACAGTAAATCTCGGGGGGCGGGGGGGTAGAGGACGGGGCGGGGGCAGGGGGTAGCAAATGCTCCAGTGGAGGTGGCTCTTTGCCTAGCTAAGAACAGAAGTTCAAGTCAAGGTTCTAGAGAGAAAGTGCAAAGCGAAAGTTTAAGGGAGGTTGATTTGGCATAAGAAAACTACAAAGTGCCAGCTCCGTTTGGATTTTTAGATCCACGGGTGTGGGGGGCGGGGGAATAGACGATTCTTATACTCCCAAGTGAAAGGTAATGGGACTGGACTCAGTCTTAAGGTGACAAATCCGCAGGTTGAGGATCACGCCGTCAATGCCCAGGGACACCTGCCCTCCGGAAGCTGGGCAGCCGGGGACCCCAGGACGCAAGATGGCAGCGAGTGAGCGCGCGTGCAGAGTCGGTGAGCAGAACTTGCGTGTCTGTTTCAGCTGTCCTAAGAGCGTCCCATACAGCCTCGGGGAAATCCAAAGACACAGAAACTTCCAGCCCAGGTTCAGAGACGATCCTGCCGATTGTGACACTCCCTTATCTCCGCCAGCGTCAGGCACTCTGACCCAGTGCAGGGAGGACAGGGAGGGTGTGGGCAGTGTGTCAAGGTGTAAGAGGAAGGGTATGCAGCAGGCTCACAGAATCACTAGGCAGTGATGAAAATAAGAAGAGAATACTATCTCGAGAATACTGGGCGAGGGAAAGAGCGGAGAGTCCCAAAAGGTGAGAAACTAAAATGAGGTGCGATGCTCCTGTGTGGTCCCTAACAGGGACACTTCCTGAAATCATATCAATTCCAGTAGATTATAATCATAATAACAAATACTGGCCGTGAAATGGGAAGACACCCGTACTACTTTCTCTCCCTCGCTTTGCCCTTGCATCCCGACCCAACTCCTTGAAGGGAGGGCTCGCGCCCAGGTCACGTGACTCGTCAGGTCTCCAAGGACTTGGGAAGTACCTCTAGAAATCAGGTGAATGAGAGCCAATGAATGAATGAATCAATGAGAGAATGAATGAATTAGCTGCCCTAGGCCAGTCTCTGGTGGAAAGGGAAATGAAGGCAAGGAGGGAGAGAGGAAGAGGGGGAAAGAAATTCCGCACGCCTTCGATTCTCCCTATATGTCGATTTGATCTAAGTCAGTGGTTCTCAAATTTTGGCATGCATCAGAATTACCTGGTGAGCTTGTCCAATCAGATCGCCGGGCCCCACTCCCAGAGTTTCTGACTCAGTAAGTGGGGCCAGAGAATCTGCATTCTAACAAGTTTCCAGACGTTGCTGATGCTATTGGACCACACTTTAAGAATTGCTGCCCTAGACAATAACTCTGGACCCATCCCAGCACCCAGAGAAACGATCTCTTCAGAGAGTATTGGAAACTCTAAGGCAACCCAAGATACTTTAAAAACAGACGACAGAGAACCCAGAGCACAGCTGTTTACTGCCGCATAGGAATTGGAAATCAAGATTTTCATTTGAATTTTCTCCATGTTTAAAGCGTTGGCAGGTAAAGCTTGTTTGTTTTTTAAGTGAAAGCCTAACAAAAATAGGTTTGCAGATTCTGTCCTAGTCCTTTCTGAGGATCTTTTCGGACGGAGTGAGAGGGCTGGGACAGTCCCACGTTGGGCGGGTGGAGATGCCCCAGAGGAGCACCAACCACAAGGTCCTCCCTCCTGGGAAGCTCCTAGGTCTTGTCCTCCGATGCTTAGGTCCTCTTAGTCACGAACACCAACGGGCTCCGTTAGAAAAGCACCTTGAATTCGAAGCTGTCCTTCGACTCGGGAGCATACGACTTGACCTGGCTTTCTCTTTGGAGGCGAACTGCAGGAGATCCGCTTCTAGGGGACCGGGGGGCAGGGGGGAGGGGGCTGAAGCCCAGAGCGGAGCGCACGCTGGGAGCCTAAGCCCATGCCCTTGGCTGGAGGCGCCTGCCTCGCTGCCCGCCGAGCTCCCCTGGCGCCCAGCACGTGCCAGTGCCAGCACGCGCTGCGGCCGGCTGCCCCCCACCCCCCCCTCCCCCGACACCTCTCCGGACTCAGAGCAGCCTGAAGGCGCGGAGCCGTTCTCGAGCGCCAGGGCCTTGGCAACATCACGCGACCCCGGAGGGGCTGATGGATCGCCCGGCGGCCTGGACTCCGGGCTGGGCCTTGCTGCTTCGGCACTCGGGAAAGCCAAACAGTGAAGGGACCCAGGCTTCCAGGAGGGTCTGCCCCTCGGCTTGCCCACCCTTGCTGTGGCCCCGTGGCTAACCTTCCGACCCGGTCTAAGGCCTTCGCAAGCAGCTCCCCCCTTGCGGGTGACTCGGTGCCACGCAAGCTGGTGGCTGGAAGGGCGCTGCGGCCTCCAGCTGAGTGAAGCTGAGCGAGCGCGCAGGCACCGGGAGAGCGCCAGTGAGCCCAATACGCACCCCTCACCCTCCTGCCCCCAGGGACGAGCCCCGCGAGGCTGCGCCGGCCTCTGGTGCCGGAGGCTGACCAGCCTCGCCCCATTCTGGAGGTGACTGGGCCCAGGGATTGGATGGCTGGAAGCGGCGAGTGGTCCTCAGGTCCCCCACCGCCCCGCCCCGGGAAGGCTCGCGCGCGATCCGGGCGCCTTGCCACACGCCTCTTCCCGCTCTCGGGCTTAAGGAGAGCACGGGCCGTCCAGGAGACCCATTCCCGACAAGGTTTCAAACGATGGGGTGGGAGGAAGCATAGGTCGTGGGGAGTGGGTCAGCCTTTCCTAATACGGTCCCCAGAGAAACCTCTCTTGCCTCTCCCACAGGGACAGTGTCCGAGGCCTTGGAATCTGCTGGAATCTGAGCTAATGAGCGCGGGACCGCCCGCAAACTCCCTGAGCTGGGGTCAGAACTGGGGTCTTTCCCTGCCCTGCGAAAGTGAGAGTCTCCCGTAGCGGCGCGTGAGTCCGAAAACTCATCTTAGAAAATCCGGCCAGGCGAGAAGTCGCTGGGGGGCCATCGCGTGGGGCGCTCATCAAGGCCCCGACCGTGGGGGTAGAGGAGCTTGTTGGCCCTGACAGCAGGCCAAGGCCTTCTCTCCAGCAACCCTGCGGCGCACAGGACTCTACATCCGCAGCAAAGGGGCCCAGGTCGAGGTGAAAGGAATCCAGCAGCCCGCCGGGTAGCTGATGGCTACGCACTCACACCGCGGAGCCTGCTGCCTGTGACCGCCCCCCTGCGCCTGAGCCGGGTAGTGCTCGGCACTTGCCTCCAGGGGGCGCTGCGGCTCTTCCCGCAGACCGCGGAGCTCTGCCGGCGGCTGCGCTTTCCCATCCCATCCCAGTGTAGAGCGCCGACTGGAACATACTTTTTTTAAAAGATAAAATTCTTAGTCTTTTGGTCCCTGTTCCACACCCTCAGTTCTGAGACCAATGCCCGCGATCCTCCTCTAGGTTTTCGCGGGCCTCCTCACTACTCCGGGCCTGCAGCACACTCGCCCAGAGAATAGCTGGGCTTCCAGCTCCTCCGGGATCTAGGAAAAGCGGCAAACAGTGCGGGAAGTTCAAATGCAAAAGGTCCCCGCCCTAAAAAGTCTGAGGAAAGCTGGGGAAAAGGGAGGCAAGTCCTCAGAGATAATGGCAGCCGAAATCCCTGGAGAAAAAGATGGGGTTACCATAATTCGTGTCTTAAAGGGTAAACATTTTTAAGATAACCGCAGTGCGCGGTCAGAGTGGGAGAGATTCGGAGTCAACTGCAAGAAGCCTGTTGTCTGACACCTGCTCGCTGCTTAACTGGCAGAGCCTCCTGGGTGGGCCAGGGCGGGGGGAGAAGGCACTACTCTGCCGGACCCCTCCTCCTCCAACTCTGTGTTTCCTCTCTCCGGCCTTTACCCGGTCCTCCGGGGGCGTAAACTTTCGGCAGTTCGGGTTGGAGCAGCAACTGCTCGCGCGCCTCTCGTCCGTCTGTTAGCCATTTCCCTGGAAGCGTCCTTGGTGTCGAAAACCCAGAACCCAGAGCGAGGACAGCAGATGACCGTGTCCGCGGAAATGTCAGAGTGAACCGTCCGCGCAGCTCCGGGGGGGCGCGGAGGGAGTGGGACGGCTGCGCAGAGATTCAGATCCCCGGGAGCAGCTGGGCCGCTGTAGGCTCCAGGACTTCCCTCTCCACACACCCGGACCCCACAACTCGCCATGGGCCGGGTGGCCTATCTTTCCAGCGGAGCGTTGTCTCCGGGGGAGTCCGGCGGGTGAGGCTGCTCCTGGGTGGGCCCCCACAATGCGTGCGCTCAAGCCGCGGGCATGAGCAAGGGGCTCGCCCGGACTGAGCCGGGGGGAAACTCAAGGGCCCGCCGGGGGGTGGGCGCGAAGGTGGCCCGGGGGAGCCCTGCGTGCAGTGCCGCGAGGCTCTCAGCCTCAGGCTCGCTCTCGGCCTGAGGCGCGCACCTGCCCGGTGCGGCGGTGGGGCCTGGAGGCTGCAGAGGCGCTGCCCGCCCCTCGGCTTCCCCGAAGCCCGGAACTCGTCGACTCTTGCCTACCTTTCTAGCGACAGCAGCCCTCGGGCCGACGTAGCCCCGACTCCATTGTGAACTTCGGAAGCTGGGGTGGGCGAGGTAAACACGTTTATGAAAAAACCTGGGCTCAGGAGGTTTGCGGAAAGAGGGCGCAGCTCGGTGGGTGGTTGGAAATTCTGTCCACCCCGCGGGAAAAGCAGGCGATTCCTCGCACACACATATACAGGGTAGGAAGGTGTGAAGCCTGCCGCTGGGGAGTTGCCTCCACTTTGGAAGAGGAAATACGAAGCGTAGGAACACTCTTCAGGTCACCACCCCGGGAGTGTGTGTCCTGGGGGTCTGAAAGAAGAGAAAGTTCCCTCCAATTTTTCCAAATTGAGAAAAGCTGCGGAAGGAATGAGGTGGTTAGAGAAAGGGGACCACAGGCATCCCGGTAGTTGGAGCTCAGGACTGAGCGCTGAAATGAAAGCACCCCTATAGAACCCATTAGGGAAAACGTTTTGTTTTTTTTTTTTAAACCCCTGAACTCTTAGGCATTCTGCTACTTCCACACTGTTTGTCAAATCTTTAAGCAGTTCAATACTGAAGGATATTAAACACTGGGGTCTCCATTCCAAGTTCACATTTTAACCTTCGAGAATTTGAAATTGGAAAGAAAGGGAAAAAGGATCTACTATCCCTGGATTACGTTTTACCAAAGGAACGAAAAATTCCATCTGGGCATAAGTAAAATAGAAGGAATTGTATCTTAACAAAATAATATCTCGTACCTTCTGCCTGGCTCACCAATCACTGGTTAACCTTTTGACAAGTTTTAGTCTTCTGTTTATATTTATCCACTACCCTGCATGATGAGATTATTTTAATTGTCCTTTGGGGCGGCACATCCAAAACCATCTTTTGACGGAACACTTTTGAATTGTACAGCATTTTGGCTGGAAGATTTGCGCCCCTCAAAGCGCGAACTTGCCGGGGGCTAACGCAAATCCGCTCTGGTGACTCGTCTGGGACGAAAGGGGTTTTGCTCAATGTTGTTCACGCAGATCTCATCTGGAAAGAGGCTGTTTAAAATGAGTGTGTCATTCCCTTTCTGTCACTCGATCATCCTACTTACAGCGTAGCTGAAGTGCGTTCTGCAGTTAGACTCACACAGGACCAAACCTTTAGAAGAACCTGAAAAATGTATCTCTACACCAAATTCGATGAAGTTTCCTGGAGACTGAACAATGAATTGTATTTGGGGGAGGGGGTTGCTGGGAATGAAGATGTACATGTTTTGAGAAGCTACAATAGTATTTGCCTAGAATTTTAAAATGATTGTTCTTCACCCATTCCAGATGGAGTCTTTATTGTTTGCCAATGGGTTGCAGATGCCCACCCTTTAACCAAGTTGGTTTACTGCTTATAAAATGTACCTTGTTTGATTAAACCTTAAATATTGGAAGAAACTTCTTCTGGACATTCCACATATGTCTTTGCAGTAATTACGGAATCAGTCAATTGTCACCTCTAAAAACAAACTTCGTTTTGAAAACAAGCAAAAGCAGACTACAGATATAGTCATAATTGACAAAAAGTATGTACAAAGCTGTATTTAAAATTGAGGGAAATGTGATATATTTTGGAGAATACAGTCTAGAACTGATTGATTTTACTCTACGAAGAAGATGGTTATATTAAACCTGTTAAGATGTGGAAATTAATCTGGCGAGAGCGTCAAGTAAAACTACAAAATGCCCTTTGGGTTTCTCTTCAGGGTCTTCAGGAAGCAGAGAACCAGTTGTTCAGTTTCTAACAGTATAAGGAAAAGTGGCACCGAGAAGGAAAGGGGGTAGGCTTTGCTTATGTGTGAGTTTTGAACTGAGTCACCTTCGGCTCATCTCTGTAACAGGGAAACCTCGAGCAAACCTGTGCCTTTAAGACTCAGTTGCTATCCAAACACAAGTAAACAGAGTGGACCATTAGCGGGCGCCGGGCGCGGAGGCGGAGTCAGCCTCCGTGGGCCCCGCGCTGCTGCAGGACGCCCGCCCGAAGGGGAGGCGGGGCTGCTACTAAAGCCCGGGACTCCTGGCCGCGAGCAGCCTGGGGAGGGACGCGGGCGGGGACAGAGCTCGGAGCGCTCGCTGCTGGAGGGTGATGGCCCTGCCAGACTGCAGGCTCCGACCTTACCCGGAGTCGGCGGCTAGAGGCTCGCGGAGGCGCGGGGTTCCGGGCGAGCGCTGAGCGCCGGCTCTAACAACCCCCGGGCTTTACAATCTCCACGTCCACAGACCTGGACGAAGGCGAGGATCCGCTCTCGTTTTTGCTGCTCGTCGTCCTCCAGATCATGTCCGCGGCTCCCGGGATTCCGCTCGGAAAAAGAAGTTTGCCCCGCGTGGACCCAATGACCTTTCCGAGCTCTGCGCCTCACCACCTGGGCCGGGTCTGAGCCGCGCTGCCCGGGCGGACCTTTCTGAGGGAGGTGAGTGTCCGCTCTGGGAAGGAGCTGCAGCCGCCTTAAGGAAGGAAGGGTGTAGGGGGTGCAGGGGACACTCACATTCTCGGTCAGGCGTGCCGCACGTTCAGAAATTGTGAAAAGAAATCAGATGGATGCAGTCTTGGGGCATTGTGTTTCTCACTTTATCGGATCCCCGGCACTCCACTCCCAGCTAACACTTAAGGACACACACTTTTATGTGCTGTCTTTAGTTTTGTTTTGCGACATTTAATCTAAGCATTCAGCAAGGCTTCTTATAAAAGCTGATCAACGTACGCTGAGATAAAGCCCCACAATCCCGTGGTGTTTCTGATGGTGCCGTAGTATTCCTGGTCCACCCGTCCCGGGGCAGCGGCGGCAGCGCAGCGCGAACGCGCCGGGACTCACACTGCCTGCCTAGCCCGCGCGTTTCAGGAGGGAAGTAATAGTTCAGTCCCAGGTAATTCTCCAACCTTGTGCTGGCCTTTTGATTTCCCTCCCACCCTCCAGTCCTGGAGGTGGGGGGCGGTGGGGGGTGCAGAAGGCAAATTCCCCTGGGGTTTAAACGCTTAGATTCTCGCGTAAGAGCTACAGAGAAACGAGTGGTGGTTGCAGGAAGGAGGGAGAAAAAGGTGTTTGTGGAGGGAGCGCTGGATCCGTCACCCTACCTGTTAGCAGAGAACAAAAGAGGGTTGGCGTTTCCCGAAGCGAAACGGCGCAGACAGCTACTTTCTCTGCTAAACAAACTGCAGTCCTGAGCAGAACAAGAAAATTACTCACGCAGGGGGAGCGAGGGAGCAGAGAGAAACAGAACCCAGATTATGCGGAAGGCATCTTAATTTAATTAACTCCTTGGGAAGGCAGAGGCGCTGCGAAGGGGCAGGAACTTCGCGGCCGTTTTCCTCTGTTCACCTGATCCAGGCTGGCCAACATTATTACTTTTTAAATGATCTCCTTATATCTACTAAGACTTTCGCTCTGATTTATGCAAAATTCCACTGTGGCGTGGGCTGAAGTTCAGCGAGTCTATGGATCCACCCGTCGTTTCTCTCACACCAACACACAGGTTTTAGCAGATGACCCCTGACTGTATATTATTTTTAGATAACTCAGTGTAATAACAGCATTACCGAAGGGCAAGACTCTATCAAATTACCACGTACCTTTTTTTCTCCAATGTTTTGAAAGCTTCTCTGAACTGAAATTAGTTATGTACACTTTTTTTACTTGTTGACAACCAGTGAACTAAATTTTACAAAACTTCTGTACATGCCTGGAAATCCCTGTGAAGAAGACTGATGAAAGAAAACTAGCCTCAACTCCACCGAAATATTAATGTCTTTTCATTGGTTCTTTCCTTGTAAAATTAAAAGTAACCAATGGTCCAAAAAGGGGTAGTGAAGAAATGACAGCAGAGGATGATGATCGCTGTTATTGCCTGAAACTCAGTGTGGGAATTACATGCTCAACTCTAGACAAAACGAAAGTACTTTAGATCTCTGCCTTGACTTAACATATCTTTTGACACACATTTCCAGCAACTCAGTGGGAGAGTGGAAATCTAAATTCCCTCATTATTTATGGCAAAAGTGTTTGGTGGATATTTAGGGTTGTTCTGTTTGTAAAAGGGTTGAAGTCACCAGTGGTTTGCTCGTCCTCTATGAAGAAACTATCTGTCCTGCAAATTAAAATGAAAACTTACTATGAAATACACTTTTGTGCCACTTTGGAGCTGAACTGTAATAGAGTTGCTAATTTTTGTGTTATAAACCATTTGAAGAAAGGGGAAGGAAGATGGCACTCAACTTTGTGCCTGCAGAATTAACATGTAATGTTTAGGGCAGATTTCATTTTGTGCACGTGAAATGGAAATCACAGGTGGTGATATTCCTTTGATTGACAACCTCCCCCCTGGCCCCATAACAGTGGTAGGAGTTGTACTTTGCCTCCTGTATTTATTTCTAAGAAATCTAGTCTGGGAATACACTCAAATAATAATTTCAGTTTCCTCTCTAAGGGGGAGACCACTTTTTAACACTAGGGGGAAGATGATATTTTGAACCTCTGGAAAATCTTCATTACACAAAAAGAAGGAAATAAAAGTGTAACTTTTTATTTTTAATGGAAGAGGAAATAATCAGATAGATTACCAGGGATCTTAGTACCTTTTTTTCTGCCTTTCTAGGAGGGCTTGAGGGTTGCCACTGAACAAAAATGAATCGTGATTTGTGGTGGGAAAGTTTAATGGAGGTTTACAGTTTCGGTTGAATGGTCTGACTGAGCCCCTCTGACTGTTAACACACCTCTCATTAACTCCCAGTCTGAACTCCCAGACCAAATACCATCAGGCAGAAGCGGTTCATTAATAAATCCCTGTCTCTGAGCATTCCAAACAGAAGAGGCGGGAGAGAAGGTGTGGGCCTCACTGAGGTGACCAAATTCTGCCTTGTCAGAGCGCTGTGTCATTAGCGCGGTCCCCCAAGTCTGCCCTTGGAGAGCCGGGCAACACTTCACAGCGCACTAGAGATTCAGGCGTGTAAAGGGGTGGGTGATGAGGGGAAGACTGGACAAACCTTCCCACCTTCCTGCTGCGTTCAAAAGCCAGGCTTAAAGGTTGTTGGCTCTAACCGGCCCGCCTGCCCCTCTCCAGGGAAAGCACTCAGCTGTGAGTCCCGCACCTGGGGAGCTGCCCTCAGAGGCAAGGCCCAGGTCGGGCGGACCTAGCAGAACCGCTGCTAAAAGGCAGCTGGAAGTGGGAAAAGGTGGGCCCACCCTGAATGCAGGTGAGGTGTCCTGGGGAACCTGGGTCTGAAATCAGACCTCTCTATTGCTCTTTGGGGCACAGAGAGATGCGAGTGCTTGCACCCTGCTTAGGCCCAGGCCGCACACGTCTCCCAGCAGATAAACGAGCTTCCTCCAGGCGGGCAAAGCCGCACTGTACCCGGCCCGCTCGCTGTGACTCCCCTGCTGCCCCTTTCCTATCCTTCCCCAGGGAGCCCACTCTCCTCCATTCCTCTCTGCTCTTCTCCTGAGGCCTCCCCGGTGTAGGAAGCGGCTCCCCGGTGCCAGGCCGGGAAGGTGCTCCGGCCTCCCGAGAGCTTGGCGCTCAGTCTGGGAGAAGGACCTCAGGGAGGTTCTCCGCCCACCCACCCCTATCCCACACCACCGCACCGCACCCCCCCCCCCAGGAGCCTGAACCATCTGGAAGGGATCTTGGTAGGGGGTGGGAGGGGACGGCCCATGGGAAGGGAGGAGGGGGCGATTCCAGGCTGAACCCGGCCTCCGAGGTGTCACTTTTCTTTCCTGCGGCCCGTCACCGCTGATAAATGGGATTGAGGCAGAGGAAGGAAAAAGAAAACCTCCGAGGTCAGCGCGGGGCGAGATTGGCCCCTCCGAGGGCCCGAGGGCCCTGGAGCGCCAAGCTCACCGGGGCTGAGCTCCCGCACCCGCGGCGGCGTGGCCGGGGTAAGCGCGGGAAAGGCGACCACGGGGCGGGGCAGCCGGCGGGGGGCGCAGCGCGAGGAGCAGCAGCTCCGCGCGGCTCGGATGGGCCCTCCTCGTCGTTCCCCGGGGAGCTCCGAGGCGCCTCGGCCACAGAGCCTCGGCCCTAGGCCTGCGGGTGCGGGCGTCTCGGGCCGTCGTGTTTGCCCGAGCTTCGCCGCACAGGGTGGGGTGGGTGGGCTGAAGTGGGTGCTGCCTCTGCAGAACCACAACCCCCCCGCCGCCCCCGCCCCACCAGGCACACACACACACAGCCTGCCTTTCTTTCTCCCGGGGCCCGGGTCTTCCGTTCCTTGCGTGCCCGCAATTCGACCTTCCTGTGGGCGCCCACAGAAGGGCCGCCGGGGCGCGGGGTGCCCCGCTCGCCAGAAGGCCACTTCCTGTCCCGCCTGACACCCTGGACTCGCCCGGCAGGCGCTATGCGGTTTCCTCACCACTCCTTTTGAGGACCCTGAAGTAGAGTGGGGAGGAGGACTTTGAAGGAAGGTGTGGTAACCCTCGCTGGCGCCAAAGGGCAGGCCGAGCGGGCTTAGATAATAGTCACAACTCTCCCTCTCTTCCCCTGCCATTTTTAGGGTTTGCTCTGCGTGCTGTTGTCTCTCTGGGTTTTCACCGGAGCCCCACGCCCACCTGCCTCTGAGTCCTGGAAGAAAGGGGCGGTTCCCTCCGCCCCGCAGCACCCGGGAAAATGGGGAGCAAGGCCCTGCCGGCGCCCATCCCGCTCCACCCGTCGCTGCAGCTCACCAATTACTCCTTCCTGCAGGCGGTGAACACCTTCCCCGCCGCGGTGGACCACCTGCAGGGCCTGTACGGTCTCAGCGCCGTGCAGACCATGCATATGAACCACTGGACGCTGGGGTACCCCAACGTGCACGAGATCACCCGCTCCACCATCACCGAGATGGCGGCGGCGCAGGGCCTCGTGGACGCGCGATTCCCTTTCCCGGCTCTGCCCTTTACCACCCACCTCTTCCACCCCAAGCAGGGAGCCATTGCCCACGTCCTCCCAGCCCTGCACAAGGACCGGCCCCGTTTTGACTTTGCCAACTTGGCGGTGGCCGCCACGCAAGAGGATCCCCCTAAGATGGGAGACCTGACCAAGCTGAGCCCGGGGCTGGGTAGCCCCATCTCGGGGCTCAGTAAATTGACTCCGGACAGAAAGCCCTCCCGAGGGAGGTTGCCCTCCAAAACGAAAAAAGAGTTTATCTGCAAGTTTTGCGGCAGACACTTTACCAAATCCTACAACTTGCTCATCCATGAGAGGACCCACACGGATGAGAGGCCATACACGTGTGACATCTGCCACAAGGCCTTCCGGAGGCAAGATCATCTGCGGGATCACAGGTGAGGTGGGGAAAGAGGTTGGCCTGGGAAGGGAAGGCGACTTTGTCCAGAGTACCGAATCCCTGAGAGACATTCCAAGAGTCACTAAAATCCCCTCTGAACTAGAATATATCCCCAAAGGCCCTCCCTGGCGGCCAGCTACAACTAGTCCCCAACATTTACCTTTCTCCTCCGCTGCTGTCTCCTACTGCGTCCTTGTTTGGAATGCGGGAGGGCCTTTCCTCATCCCTAGGCAGTTGCAATCTGGGTGGGTTGGCCTTGGTCCTGAGATCTGTTTCCCAGTTTCCTCCCGGTTGCCGTTGGGGAGGCGGAGCAGGTAAAGCCGAGGGCCCCCAAAGACCTTCCCATGGTGGGTATTAGTCCGCGCTGCCGTCAGACCATTTCTAGAAATGTTTTCGGGCGACCTTCTCTGGGTTCCTTCCCTTTGCTATCTCCCCACCCCCAGGTGTACCCCAGAGCCTGCCAAGGCGACCTTTATTTTATTTTATTTATGTGGATCTTGAGATCACTGAATTTAGAAACAGCTCCCCACACCCCCTCCACGACCTTAAACTCTGCATTCATACACGGCAACTGAAGAAATACTACAAGTGTTTTCATCCGGTAAAAACTTCCCAGGAAAGGGGTTGGGGTATCTTCTCTCTGGACTCTACCTGCTGTTCCATGGAGTTAGAACTTCCGTTGGGGTCCTCCGCGGCTGTTTAGAGATTCGCTAAAATCAGTTCCCCTGAATTCAACCTTGCCTAACATCATGATTTGGCCAGTTTAAGTACCAGAGAAAGCCGTAGAGACCAGGAAGGACTCATTCAGCAAGGTTTTGAGCTCCAGAATACGCCAGAGAGGGCGATCAAGTGTAGATAAAGACGGCGTCCGGTGAATGTTTTGAAGAATCTGTTAGTTGAGGTTAACGATAAACAGAATTACACAGGAAAAAAAAAAAAAAAAGTAAAATCTAAAAACATAAATAATGGGAATCCCGTTTCTTTTGTCCTTTCACGACTTCCTTTTGAGTAACTGTCAAAAGAAACTCCTCACCGTGGTGGTAAAACAATTTCAATGAAACCTTATATTGATTTACAGGTATATCCATTCCAAAGAAAAACCTTTCAAATGTCAGGAGTGTGGGAAAGGATTTTGTCAGTCTAGAACTCTAGCGGTTCACAAAACTTTACATATGCAGGTAAGTTTGTTTTCTTGTTTAAAGACAATGGCTGGTTTAGTTTTATCATTTTTGCTCCTTACAAAGGTGTTCAATGGCAGGCTCTTTCTCTTAAAGGCTCTGTTTAAATTTAGTTTTCTAGGTGGGGAAAACAGCACTCAACTTTTTTATACCCCCCCAAAATTAATCTTACTTAACACAAAACATTATTATGTTTTTCTTAAAGAAAAGACCATTCTCTGTATTCTAAATCCTAATTTTTCCCCATCTGATCTGCCCTGCATTTAAAGCTTTCGTGTTTGGGAGGAAATAAAGGTAATTTCGATAATGGAGGCATGGTGAAATCCCATATGCTCTCTCTCCCAGGGGCCTCATAATTTGTAGTTTTCTGAACATTGAGGAATAGTTTAATTTTCCAGCAAAGAGGAGCCTTATTGCCCGGGAGAATGTCGTTCCTTAAGAGAGGATTAGAGTTTTTCCTTCCTCCTTTTCCTGCCTGTGACACGGTGATGAAATGTAAAGAGCTGGAAATCACAAAGCCCACCGCGGTGGCCACTGGCAGTTATCAGTGTAATCGGGGGGGCCCCTGTGTGTGCCTGCGCGTGTGTTTTCATGATTGGAGGATTAGGAGCCAGATTTGTTCCTGCAAGTCCCCTCTTTTGTTGTCGTGCGCGTGTTATGTTAACGCTTGTGATACCGATAAGACAGAAACTATTGAGAAGGGTGCGGTGGTGGTGTGAAGGATTAATCCTTTGCTTGCTTCACATCTGAACAGGAATCTCCACACAAATGTCCCACATGTGGAAGAACCTTTAATCAGAGAAGTAATCTGAAAACTCACCTTCTCACCCATACAGACATCAAGCCCTACAGCTGCGAGCAGTGCGGCAAAGTGTTCAGGCGAAACTGTGATCTGCGGCGGCACAGCCTGACCCACACTCCGCGGCAGGACTTCTAGAGAAGCCCAGGATGTGTCCCATGCCGCCGCGGCTCCCCTCCCCAGACACCTCTCCACGCCTCCCACCCAGGGGTCGCACCCCCAACCCCTTACTGACCCCAGCTCTTCCCTTGTTGCAGCCGCACCTGCAGCTCCAGGGAGTTAACTCTTCTTCCCCAGGACTGAGAACTGTAGAAAGCCACACAAGTACAACCCTTCACAAAGAGCATATGCTAGTTTCTTGTAGATATTCACAGCTCATTTTAGAGCTCTGTACATAATGTCGTGGGTCTTTGTTTTGTTGTTCTGTTTGTTTTTGTATCTTGTTGGATGCTCCTAGCTATGGAAAATGGAAGCCAAATTTATCTTCAAAGAGTGTATTTTCAAAATAAAACTTCTTCTTGTTTGTTTCAACACTTCTGCAAAAGCGTCTTGCTATTTAACTTCTGTTTTTCCTTTGGGTTCTGGAAGAGTAGGATGCCTCCAAAATATTCAATATTGAGGGTGTACTTTATCCCTAGGTTTTTAAAATAAGACTTCTCACAATTCTCTTACTGAAGTTTCAGCCCTTCCCTTTCTGTATTATGGCATTTTGGAATTGGACAGTTTGGAATTGGAATTTTTGTTTTTCGAAGATATTAAAACTGATACCCTTAAGGTTTTATCCCCTTTTGTTTATTCTAATTCCTTGTGTATTATTCCTTCAGATAAAAGCAATATAATGATCCTTGTTAATAGCATGCAACTCCATGACTGCCCTACCTGAAAGCACAAGGTGAGAAAAGTCCTTGACCTAATGTCAAAGTTTATGATGGACAGCTTCTCTTACCATTAGACTTTGAACACTATCATTTAGCACTATAGACAGAGACTTTATCCTGGTTTCAGGAGAGAAGCCTAATAATCCTATAGAAGAGTGCAGGAAGGTGCAACGTTCAGAAGATGGCAGACGAGAGGAGAAAGGAGAAACTAGTTAGCTGTGAAAATATTTCTTTCCTAGGGTGGAGATGCTTTCTTCTAGAAGGTTCAGCTTTCTCTGCAAAGCAAACTGAGTTAGGTCGCTTGCAAAGTCTCCATCACTGGTTGGCCTTTAGTGCCTGGGAAAATGCCAGAAGTATAGGTACTCTGGAGCTCATGGCAAGTATATAATAATCTTCTGAGGCATTTCAACCTTTCCCAGATGGTTCCTGGGGAATGTGACACCAATATCATGACAGACAACCTGTATAGGATTTAGGTGGAAGGCTTTGGACACAAATAAACTGTAGTAGTAGGCAGGGGCTGGAAGGGAAATAACTGGACTTAAGGAGGGAACATCAGAGGAACCCATGGCCCATTAGCCCAGTAGGTACTCACAGGCTTTAATACTGAACAAAAGGGTGAATTAGGTCCTCTCAGATTTTTTTCATTTTTATATTTGTGTTGGGTGACATGTTTCATCTTCAGGGTGATACCAGGCAACTCGTCCTGTTTGTACTTTAGAATGGTACATAGGGATTTAAGGACTAGATTCCAAATTTTTTGCCAGTGCCTTGTTCAATACAACTTACAAAGAGGTTTTAAAAAGTGTTCCAGATTCAATGCTCACTCTGTTCTCAGGGGAGCTGGCTGGAAGTCACTTCTGCTTCTCATGAGAGATGAATTCTCTCCAACAAAGTGTCCACTCACCAAGCCTGTGTGTCTAATGCTCACACAAATTCATTTCTCAACAGGGCATGGGCCCAGGTCTTCACCGAGGAGAGGGGGAAGGGATGGAGTGTGAGGGTGCATGTGTGTGTGGTATTTAGAAGACTGAAATTCTTGTTTGTTTTCTTGTGTTTGTACAGAATTAACTCAGTGACCTCCCTACCTCTACTCTCTCGAGCTCCTGTCCACCTTGGCACAGAAGATCTGAATACTTTAGGGCAGGGTTACACATTGACTGTCCCTAGAGCTCCCTTAATCCTGCAGGCATTTTCCATGTAGTCAGTCTCGCTTCCCCACCCACCCCAAATGACTACAAGCGGCAGAGTTCCATTGCACAGGGTTCAGTCCAATTATCAAAGAACGACCCTTGCTCACTATCAAGCTCCGGCATATCCTTGAAGTCCCTGTCACAAGGATAGTTAGATAGGAATAACCAGAATACTGTTCCTCTGCATTTATTTTAGTTGAAAAAATAGGAATCAGAAGTGAATGAGGAAAAAATAAAGTGGAGAAAGCAGTTCCTCTTCCTGGATACACGCTATTTCAAAAGTTAACATGAATTTATTTATACAGTCGTTCATTTAACAAATACACATTTTGGAATCTTGACTACTTAGATAATTTAAAAATCTAGGGGCGCCTGGGTGGCTCAGTCGGTTAAGTGTCTGCCTTCAGCTCAGGTCATGAGCCCGGGGTCTTGGGATGGAGCCCCATGTGGGGCTCCCTGCTCAGCGGGCAGTCTGCCTCTCCCTCTCCCTCTGTTCCTCCCCCCAACTTGGGCTCTCTCGCTCTCTCTTTCTCTCTTGCTCTCTCAAGTAAATAAATAAAATCTTTTTAAAAATCTATAATAGGGCTTAATTTAACAGCTCTCTTCAATCTGCACTCTTAAAGCCAGCATCCATCTAGACTTAGAAAGTGATCTAGCCTCAGAGCACACTCTTCCACACCTCGTGATCTCAGGGGAACTTTTGAACAGTGGGTTCCTTCCTCTCCAAATTCAGAGTTTTGTTTTCTTCTTCTTTAGAATGTTCAAGTATGCAGGAAATGAATCTTATGTGAGAAAAACTTATAAGATATCATAAGGAAAATGATATCTTGTAGCTTATGAAATTAATCTACTGAGGGTTTTTTTGTGGGTTTTTGTTTTGTTTTGGTTTGATTTGGGTTTTTTGTTGTTTTTTTGTTTTGTTTTGTTTAAAGAAGAGTCATTATTTGAGTTTTAGATTAGCCCGTGTTTTCCTTACACCCTCTACCATAGTCAGCTCATGAATCAATACTCCTGGCCAGAGACCAGGAATGGGAAATATCACGAGTCATAACCACAGTGCTGAAGAACTTCACGTACAGCGGTTAAGTATTGAGCTGTGACTTTAATCTTATTTTGCAATCCATGCATGAGATTTTAAAAATAATATCTAAAATTTAATTATATTGTAATCAGTTGTTAATGTAAAATTATGAATGTGTGTTAGGTGCACTTATTGATGCTAACATTGAAATGTAGGTCATCAGAGTATTAGTGTTTTATAATTGCAGTAATTAAAATTGCTATTTTGCACAGGCACATCCTCTTACATGAGGAAGCTTTCCAAATTTAACTCTAAGACAACTAAATATTTAAAAAGCAAACAAATCTAAAATTTCAAATTATAAATAGACCTAATTACTACTAGTGATCAAATCAGAAGCATATACTGGGAGTTTCTTCTACTGTTCATTTGTCATATGTTAGCATAGACATTCGAACCTCTTCACTTAAATCATGTTCAGTCAGGTACCCTTGCCCTAGTTTTGATTTTGGAGGGACAGCCTATGCCTGGAAGGCACTTAGGACGTAGTTCTTGAATACTGTCAACATGATAGACTATGTGCATTTGGATTAAACAGAAGAGAAACTACAGCAAATTTTAATACCAGAAGGGTATTACCATGACATAATGGGTTACCTTTCCTATTCCCAAAGTAATTTTAATATAATAATAATAATAATAATAATAATAATAATAAAAGAGAAAAAGCTGATGAAACCATATGACACATTGCAAACAGGAATGACTTTTGTATTTTGGAGGATTATTTGTGTTCACCTTTATTAGTGTATTATATTGAGACTGTGTTTCCCAATTTTTCCTTTGGAAATGTAACTTTCCAGGGATAACCACCTCTGCTGACAGGAATGAGCAATAAAGGGAGTGGATATTCAGAATGATTCAGCTTTGATGACCTGAGATATTTCAAGTTCATTCCTGTTTCTTTATTGCTTGTCCCCCGTGAACACAAATTACATTATCATCTAAGCTGTATAACTTTTTCTATATAACTATCCAAGGCAAAAAATGATAGTGAAAAACTATAAGTAAATAGACTACAATAGGAAATTGTTGGGTAAATTATAATGCTGTATCTGTTATGTATAGCATTATACTAGGTATATACTAGGTATGTACTATACTATTAGGTATAACTTTCTACTGCAGACAGAAAACCTGACTAAAAGGGGCTTACACAATAGGGGATTTATTTTCTGACATAACAAGAAGTCTCAAGGGAGGGTCCCGAGATGCATAATTAATTGGAGTGACAAGATCATCCAGAGCCCAGTTCTTCTTACTTTTCTCTTCTTCCATCTTTAGTGTGTAGCCTGGCTCCCTTCATGGCCACAAGATAGTTGCAACAGCTCCAACCACCAGTTCTAGGGCTTCCTTTTCACACACATTTCATAGGCAGGAAAAGGATATATCTGTTCCTTGTATCACTTTTTCAGAACTAAGGATCTCGCATAAATCCAACCTATGGGGCGCCTGGGTGGCTCAGTAGGTTAAGCATCTGCTTTCCGCTCAGGTCATGTTCCGGGGTCCTGGAATTGAGCCCCTATCAGGCTCCCCACTCAGCGGGGGTGGGGGGGTGTCTGCTTCTTCCTCTCCCTCTGCCCCTCTCCCTTGGTCATTCTCTCTCTCTCTCAAAATACATTAAAAAAATATTTTTTAAAAATCCAAATGATGGGGCGCCTGGGTGGCTCAGTCGTTAAGCGTCTGCCTTAGGCTCAGGTCATGATCCCAGAGTCCTGGGATCGAATTCCGCATCGGGCTCCCTGCTCAGCGGGAAGCCTGCTTCTCCCTCTCGCACTCCCCCTGCTTGTGTTCCTGCTCTCGCTATCTCTCTCTCTCTCTGCTAAATAAATAAATGAAATCTTAAAAAAAAAAAAAAATCCAAATGATATGCCCTTATATCTTAATGGTCAAAATTAGGTCAACCTGCTCCTTCCTCAGCCAATCACTGACAGGGACAATAGAATTATCCCATGATTGACTTAGACTAAATAGAACTCATCTTCTAAGCAAAGGAATGGAGCCAGCCTTCCCTGAAGCCCTTGACTGCCTGAAAAAAACCTGAGTTCTGTTAGCAAGGAAGAATGGGGAACTGAGTATTGCGAATATTAAGCGGATGTTAAAAGTGAAGTTTCTGGGGGCGCCTGGGTGGCTCAGTTGTTGGGTGTCCGCTTGGGTCATGGTCCCAGGGTCCTGGGATTGAACCCCATATCTGGCTCCCTCTCAATGGGAAGCCTGTTTCTCCTTCTCCCACTCCCCCTGCTTGTGTTCCTTCTCTCGCTATGTGTCTCTCTGTCAAATAAATAAATAAAATCTTTTAAAAAATGAAGTTTCTGTTAATAATCTTATGTCAGGAGATGCTTATGTTATAACAGAAGGATATTTAGTGGCGTATATATTATCCAAACTATATAAACAAAACCTTGAAAAAACTAAGCAGAAATAAAGACTGGCAGAAAATACACCAAATTGTTAATAGCAGTTATTCATGAGTAACAAACCAAGGGTATACTTTTCCTCTCCTTTTCCAATTTTCGACTCTCCCACAATGAGCATGTGTTACTTTTATAAAGGAAAGGGTAATAAAATAAATAAATAAAAATTAGTTTTAAAATTCAAGATAAATTCTTAGTTTCCCCAGTATTTTTTTCCGTCTTGCTTTATTGCCTCTGACCAGCCTTCACTTGTTTCTTTTCACACACACCCACATATATCTCTTGCTTCTTCTAAACCATTTCTTTAATTTAGTTACGTCCTTACTTTCTAGTTCCTTTTCTTTCTTCCTTGATTTCTACTCAACTCCTTTTCCTGTTGTTTCTCTTCTCTTTTGTAGGTTTCTGTACTCTAGTTCTTTGTTTTCTTCCTTGGAAGAGCTTTAATAATTCTGGTTCAGTGTTCCTCCAGGTGTGATCATTAGAATTACCCAGGGTACTTATTTCTGGGCTCTCCCTAATCCAGTGGGTGACTTGGAATTCCTGGTGATAAAGACTCAGGACTCTGTATTTTAAACAAACCCTTCAAGTAGTTCTTATGTATAATGCAGACGGAGAACTTCTGCATTAGCCTTTGACACCATCATTCCCTTTATCTTATCCATCAGCCATTTACTATGTGCCTACAGTAATAAACATAAAACAAATTTCAACCCACTTTTCTTTACTTATTTACTCACTGTCCTTGAAGTGGTGAAATTTTCCTCTGCCTTGGTTCTTATTACTCTTCCATGGTCTCTCTCTATGCACTTTTCTTTTCTATTGTTGCTGTCTCCAAATTAGATTTTTCTTTTTCACATTAATAGACATCTTTGGCTTTGATATTTTATTTCTTTGTTCTTCTTTGTTCTCTTAATCCACTCCCTAATTTAAAGAAGCAGGAGAATAAAGAGAATGTAATAATTGATTAAGATGAGAAAACCACCAAGAGGTAAAAATGATTCTTTTTTCCATTTGTAGATTGAAATATTGTCACCAAATGACTTGTTACTTTGGCTTCTGTGCAAAGAACATTAATTTGCTATGAGTCATGCTCCACTGAGGTGTGTGTGTGCTGGTTTTAAGATCAGAGTTAAACAAAATAGTTTTTTAGATTATTTATATTATTATTACACTAAAATTTCAGAGCAGGTGACAATTTTATGATGGAAAGAGCTATGGACATGAAGTCAGAAGATGGATTTAATTTTTTTAAGGTCTGGAAGTGTTTATGGGCAAAACATTTAACGTCTTTGAGACTCAGTTTTTCATCTGTAAAATGAGAGTTTGTACTACATAATAAGGTCTTCTCCAGCTTGTAAGATTCATGGTTCTCATTGAGGTAAGCATAAATGCATTGATAGATAAGTATTTCACTTCACAAAAGCTAGAAAATACCAAGAAAACGTATCACTTCTCTCCCATAAAATATGTTATTAACTCAGTAAAAATAATGTAGGCTTACAAATTAATTTCTACTTCAAACTGTCATATCATCTGTTTTTCTAAAACTTCTGAAATTTTAGAGGCTCTTTGGATGACTGTTGATTAAAAGTAAAGTTTTTTAATTGAAAAGGAAATGTATTTCTTTATCATTTTCAGTTGACAAAAACAATCATGCTTATTGTAAAAAATTCAAACAATATAGAAGTGTAGACAGTAGAACTCTTTTATTTCCTCACCCCCACTAATGACCCTCTTAGTTCCATTCCCCAGAGGGGATTTTTGGTTTGTCTTTCTGGACATTTTTGCGGTCAATATGCAAAGTGTAAGTGTATACGTAAAAACATACACACACAAATAGGATTATAGTATAATACTATTTTGCAACTTTCTCCCCCCCCCAACACACACACTTAACAATAAAACAATATATATTGGGTCTTTTTTTCCCATATCAGCATAAACAGATATTCCTCTAAGGTAAAGAAAAAAAGTCTAAAGACTTCTAAGCCTGAGGATTAATTCTTTTTATTAGAATTTAACATAAGAAATAGGAAAATCATTCTGTTACTGAAATTATTTACAAAATGCTATCCTTAACTGACAAACCTTTAGTCCCGTATCTTCATGACAGCAGCTGAGAGAGTGCCTGAGGGTTTTGAAGATTCTTCAAGGTGTGTCATATTATGGTTCACATCAGTGCACACTGATATACCTCCCTGGCAAGAACTGAAAGATACAGTTCTTAAATCCCCTGGTGACCCATTATCCATGGATCATTGACAAGATAGAATGTAATAGCTCCTGTCTTTTTACCAAGGTAAACTTCCCAGTGAAACTGTACTGTTCTTGCCCTGTGTCCTTTATTTAAACAAAAAAATTAATCTAGGAAAAAGAAACTACATTAAGTATATAATACAAATGCTCTCATATTCTTTATTGTATTTTAATGTTTATTGAATGAGGAAATATCTATTGAAATATAGTAGCTGTTTAATATAAAGACTGAGATGGAAATTTTTCCCACAACTTAGCTTTCCAAATAGATCATCTGAAATTCAAGGCTAAATAAATTGCACAACATCCAGCATTTGGAACATCAAGTTAAACTAATAGATGTTTTGCCTATTTAAGGCATGTAAACAATAGTTCAGTTGGTACTGTGGACCAAAACTGAACATTTCCCATTATTTTGCTATGGTCTAAAAAGTCAGTACGTCTCTATCCAAAAAAGTGTTTCACTTGTGAACTGGGCCATCGTCCTAAGCTCTCAGAGACCCATTCACAGACCTCTGCAATGTTTACCATGTGGCACCATGTTTTTGCAACATCACATATTGACAGTGCTGTGTTGTAAATATCCTAATGTGATGACAGGACATGGCCATGTTTTTATGTGGTTCTGATCTAGATCCTGTCTGAAAGTTCCTTATTTTATGTTAAACTTCTTGACTTCTATAAGGGTTCTTCCCATATCTATCGGTTTAGAGTTAGAAAAGCTTAGAAATACAAAGATGATGCTCTTGTCAACTTGATTAACACTTTATTTCCTGCCCAGATCAAAGAAAAAAGGAAAAGAAAAAGAAAAAAAGGCAATAACTTAACCAAAAAAGCAAGTTGCAGAAAGTTTGAAGGCATGACATATAGTTATATAAATATAGTAAAAGTATAAATTGTTCTTGGAAATAATAAACATTAAATTCTGGATAGTGGTTACCTTTGGGGAGAAAGACAAAAGAAATTAAGGAATGGTACACATGGAAGGGAGACTTCAAATGTATTTATATTTTATTGCTTAAAGGATCTGAAGCAAATATTGAAATAGTTAAGGCTTGACAAAGCTGAGTGATATGTGTAGGGGTTTATTATATTAATCTCTGTACTTTTCTATATGCTTAGAAATTTTCATAATAAGCCTTTTTTTTTTTTTTTCACAAAAGAATCTGGGTGCACTGGGTGGCTCAGTTGTTAAGTGTCTGCCTTCGGCTCAGGTCATGATCACAGGGTCGTGGGATCGAGCCCCACCTCAGGCTCTCTGCTCAGCAGAAAGCCTGCTTCTCCCTCTCCCACTCCCCCTGCTTGTGTTCCCTCTCTCTCTGTGTCTCTCTCTGTCAAATAAATAAATAAAATCTTGGGGGAAAAAAAGAATCTGATTTTAGAGCTGAAAAGGACTTTAGGAACTATCTAATATTGATATTTAATGAGCAGCTACTCTGTGATGCTAGAAATACACTGGTATACCAGAGAAACAAGTTCTCTACACCCTTGGAGCTACATTCTACTTGGAAAGAGGCTACATTTTAAAAAAATGTGAATACATGAAAACAGATATTGATAAGGACCCCATCTGAAGATGAGACAGTTGAGGTAAAGAAAAGTTAAGTGATTTTCCTGAGTTTCAAGCCAGTTCTAGAGTCTCGCCTTCCCAAATACTTATATTTCCCCCTGATTTCTCCCTAACTTAATGTTATTCTAATTATTGATGGTATTAGGTACAAACACATTGACAAGGTCTCACACTTGTTTTGTAACCATCTCTAATTAAGATATAAAAGTTACAAGTTTGTCAAATGCTAAAACTTAACTGAATAAGCCTTAAAATTATTTGAATATTTTTGATATGACATTAAATTTACACAATTTCTTATTAGGTAGGTCAGCATTATCTTCATTTCATGGGTGTTGAAAGAGATGAATGGGGGAGTAGTCATGGAGTGAAGCAAATTGCCTAAGGCTCTATAGGAAATAAAAGTGACAGGTTCTGGATCAGAATACACAAGTCTGACTAATCTAATGCAAAATCTTGAGTAACTTTCTTTCTGATCTTTCCTTTCAGATTACTGTGCCTTACTTCCACACATTCCTGTAAAGCCAACACAACTCTTGAAAATTGTAAGAAAAGAGCCCATAACACTAATATCTTGTCAGACAAATTGAGTTTTTTTTCACCTCAAAGTTGCAAATTCATTGATAAAAATGTCTAACATAAGCTTTTGTATCCATCTAAGTGTGCAAACCCTTCTCTCCAGATGGTCTCAAAGAATGTCCAGGGAAATAATCACCCAGACTGTAAGTATTCTAGTCAGAGCTTTGAAGACAAATTTCAGGTGAGCTTTTATCCACTGTTGGCAAACAAAGGGAGTCGAAGAACAGAGTGATTATGGTGACTTAACCTACCTAGATGGTGTTATGATACCCATTCTACTTATAAAATCCTAGCACTTACAACATTTCTTTCTTTCTTTCTTTCTTTCTTTTTTTTTTTTTAATATGCCACAATTTTTACTGCAACGTGGCCATTATTGGGAGGGTGGGGAGTTTGATCTCAAAAACAATGTTCCATTTAAGGCTCTTTTATACAGAAATTGCCATCATGACTGATATTCAAAATATTTTTCATGTTGCAAAACTTACATGGTAAACGTAAACTCCTACACTTACTCAGTAGTGTACACTCAATGAAAACAAAAAGGCATTAGTAACAGTTATTTCTTTTAAGATATGCAGGTAACAGGAATGAATACTGAGTACTAGGATAAGTTTTAATATTATGATAGGCAAAAATGATTGTTTCAGCTTCTTTCTGTATTCATTTTTTTTAAGCTGTCATTTGAAGAAATGAAGTCCTTATGGGAAAATCATTCTGAGCAGAATTTAAATATTCAACATCAGAAGGTAGGATGGTCTAATGCTATTCCTACCCAGGAATCTATCAGCAGACTTTACCCCTGTGCACTTCATGCTTCCCTACAAAGCTGATTATAGGTTTATGTTGTAAGTGCTTGATATTGACTGGTACAGGAATATTCCAGAATTACTTATTATCTTCATTTTCCAATGAATTCTTTCTTCCTTGGCTGATGTGTGAAGCTAGGCTTCTAAGGACTTCTTCAGTGTCCTTATTAAGAACATCTGTAAAGAGCATCAGAATGAAGTGTTGAATTTCACCCATTTGGATTTCATTAAAGTGTCTATAGTTGTCAAGCATTTAGAAAGTCAAGACACTAAGAGTTTGGGGTTTGACCCAAAGGAAATTGGTCCTCATTTTAAGGCTAAACAGGAGGGATAACTGAGCCAAAGCTTTTGGGGAGTTTTTTTTTTATATCATTCCTTTCAGATACATGTCCCTAAAGAATGAACACTTAAACAGTCATACTTTATAATGGTAAGTTTTCTATCTTGCCAAAGCAAAGTGTGGGTTTATTGCAGAGGTTCTTAACCCAGGGTTCATGGACTTCTAGTGGGCCCATAGGCAGACCTCAGAGAGTCCATAAACTTTGTGAAATTGTAAGCAAAACTTCATGTGCATATATACATTGTTGGGTTTTTTTGTTTTTGTTTTTGTTTTTCTAGAAAGAGGAAGCTGTAGCTTTCATCAGATTTTCAGGGACATTTGTGATTCAAAAAAGGTTAAGAAATGTTGGTTTATTTTTGTATGTATCTAGATATCTTAAAAATTTCAAAGTATCTGAACAAGCAGAATTTTTAATTTCTCTTTTTACCAAGATTTCATAGTGTACATAAATGTACATAACTTATAAATGCTAATAAGATAAACCAATTTTTAAATATTAACAAATGAACAGAATTTTGGTAATTTGTGAAATCTCAATTATGACTAAATTGCCCATATACACACTCTGATCTGATCAAGTTTAACAAAAGTAATTGGAAAAAATAATATAAAAAGAGTAATTTGGTTGAAAAGTGAAAATACGTAGTATTGGCAGTACAGCATGGTAAAAAACAAAGAGCTTGAAAATTTTCCACTACATTTAGTAGTAGTAGTAGTAGTAATAGTTGTTTGGTTAATTAATTATGCTCTAATTATAGTAAAGTGGCATGAATTAATTTACATTGTGACTTAAATCCACTTTGAGTAAAAACAACAACTTCATTTTGTAAAGAACACTAAGTGAAATAAATTCTGATGTGAAAAATCCACTGAGGATTTTTAAGTCTTCTAACATTTAAAATGAATAGCAAATAATAGGATCATCAGTACACTAATTCTAGCTACATTTATGCTTGGAACAGTTGGTAAAATTTAAGAGATCATATTTTAAGTTCAAATAAAATACCATATTTCTTCTCTGCATGTGATTTTTAAAAGCATTACTTTCACTGGATCCTATAATTATATTTGTCTTAAAAATAGATTATTTAGTATATCTTGAATGAGCAACCTTTTTTCAATGTGGTTTTTCTGGTGAATCATTCACTTCAGATTGGAATCAACACACAGAATGCAGAAATATAGCATGAATCTTTGATTAATAGGGTATCTGCCATTTGTCTTTGTTTTATATCACAAGAATATATACAAGTTCTTTTTCCCCTTGAGTTAAACTTTGGACACCAGTCTATTTTGATTTATCTTTGCTTCTTATGCAGTAAGCCTTCTTTGACCACCTTCTTAAATTACCTATCCTCTTAGACAATTCTTTAGCTTATTACATGTGAACCTGGCTTGTTTCCAAATTAACTTGGCTAGGCTCTTAATCTTTCCCATCCTCTCTCAAAAGCCCTGATCAGCCCGGTTGATATTCACCAAACCAAACTTTTTTTTTTTTTAGATTTTTTTTTTTTTTTAATTTGACAGAGAGATAGACAGCCAGAGAGGGAACACAAGCAGGGGGAGTGGGAGAGGGAGAAGCAGGCTTCCTGCAGAGCGGGGAGCCCGATGCAGGCTCGATCCCAGGACCCTGGGATCATGACCTGAGCCGAAGGCAGACGCTTAATGACTGAGCCACCCAGGCGCCCCCACCAAACCAAACTTATAGGCTTCATACTCCCTTGTCTCCCCTGTACTCCCCTGATATGTAAATATATATATATAATATATATATCCCCTGATATATATTATAATGTGTTATATTACATATATATGTAATATATGTATTATATCATCAGTGTTTCTTTCTTTTATTATTATTTTTCGGATGCCTTTATTCTCTCCTTAAACTTTGTCTTTCTAACTTTGCCTCAAAATGTTTTCTCCTTTTCAATTTATCTCACAAACATAAATTTAAATATAGTGAAATATGGACTCTTGAAGAGCTGCTTATTTTAATGTTAAGATTTTTGGGGTCCTTGGCTGGCTCAGTCGGTGGAGCATGCGACTCTTGATCTTGGGGTTGTTAAGTTTGAGCCCCAGGTTGGGTGTAGAGATGACTTAAAAAATAAAATTTTAAGGGGCATCTGGGTGGCTCAGTCAGTTAAGCTCAGTTAGTTAACTCTTGATTTCAGCTTGGGTTCTAATCTCAGGGTCATGAGATCCAGCCCAGCCCTGCTTCCAGTCCCACGTGAGGCTCTGCGCTAGGCCTGGAGCTTGCTTAAGATTCTCTCTCTCCTCCTCCTTCTGCCCCTCCCCAGTCTCTCTCTCTCTCTCTCAAATATAAATAAAATAAAATAGGGGCGCCTGGGTGGCTCAGTTCGTTAAGCAACTGCCTTCGGCTCAGGTCATGATCCCAGGGTTCTGGGATTGAGCCCCATATTGGGCTCCTTGCTTGGCGGGGAGCCTCCTTCTCCCTCTCCCTCTGCCACTCTGCCTACGTATGCTCTCTCTCTGTCAAATAAATAAATAAAAATTCTTTTGAAAAAATAAATTTAAAAAATCTTAAAAAATAAAGTTAAGAATTTTCTTTAGCATCAAATTTATCTCTTACTATCTATATAAGGTTAAGGATCAGTAATGTTATAGTGTATGAATTATATCTCAATTAAGCTATTATTTAAAAAAACAGAAAACAATGAGGTGGAGAAAAAAATTAATAAAGGAATTTACTTGAAAGTGATTTGAAAGATATAAACTGCAATATGGACCCTAGATATTTATCATTATTATAATTACTATTACATAATTATTTAGCTGTACAAATTCTCTGAAGCCTTCCTATAACCTGATAATTTAAACTCCTTAGCTAGCTCACTGCCCTAGATCTCTTTACCCAAATACAAATTATATGAATGCTTCTAGCACAGTGGCTGGCATAAAATAGCTATCCAATAAATGTTAAAAAACAAAAAGAGTTAAAGTACAATTGATAAAGTCATATATATTAGTATGGGGTTCAAAAACTTGAAGAATTTAACTTATGCCTAAAATAGTCAGGAATGAATTTAAAGTCATAAAAAATCTTATTTAAGATTTTATTTATTTATTTATGCTGTGACAAAAGTAACAGGGCTGGAAAGCATCCGATTAAAATCATTTTTTAGGCCTGTCTTAGAAGACTGTTATTAAAAGACTTAATAAGGCTGAAAATTAGTTTTGTGGAGTAATATGATAATTCCCAATCACCTTTCTTCTCATGATGGAGATTCTCACAGCTCTGGTGACCAAAGAATATTTATTCCAACATGGTTCCTCCTTTTGGAAACAGAGAGCAACTTTTAACTTTTCTGTTAAAATATCCAACAGTGAATATGTATGAGTTCAAGATGTTTTAGCTGCTCAGGAGGTATGATGTTTTTTCTACATTTCAATCCCACCTCCCTCTCAGGTTCTCAGAACCAATGAAGAAGGAAACATTACTTATCAAAGAAGGTAAGAATCAGAGTTGATGGGACACTGGTGTGCTAGTCAAGACAGCTAGCCGATTTTCAAAGTTGTGGTCTTCATTGTGCTTTAAGAATAGTAGTGTCTTTGGATTGGAAAGAACTTTAGTGTCTTTATCCATCTTTCATATAGTATTAACTGGAGGAGCACTCACTATTTTGTAAAGCCACAGGTTTCATTGTTAGATAACTCTGAATGTTAGAATCTAAGTCTTATGCTCAACCAAAAACTCACCTAGCTGCACCTTCCAATGATGGATCCTAGGTCTGCCCTCTACTTTCTCTAAGTTGCAAACTTGGGAGAGGGGGAGGAGAGTTCTTATATAAACAGATGAGATGTTTGAGTTGAGCTTCGTAAAATGTTTGGAATTGTTAGGGAATGGTGTCAGCACACCATCAGGTCCTCAGAAAAATACACTGCTTATTACTTCTTTTTTTTTTTTTTAAGGTTTTATTTATTTATTTGAGAGAGAGAGTGAGAGAGAGCCAGAGAGAGCATGAGAGTGGGGAGGGAGGGGCAGAGGGAGAGGGTCAAGCAGACTCCCCACTGAGCAGGGAGCCCCACAAGGGGCTCGACCCCAGGACCCCAAGATCATGATCTGAGCCAAAGGCATATGCTTAACCGACTGAGCCACCCAGACACCCCGCTTATTATTTCTTTATGCAGATTCCACACTAGGACGTTTTCATCTCTTTCATCCAAATATGCCAGTGAATTTAGCAAATTTTCAGTCTTTCTGGGAGATCTGCCAACAATTATCAATGAATCAATGTTAGCACACCTTATGGGAGGAGGGAGAAGGAATTAGAAACTTCATAGTTTTATTTCCTCTTCTGGTGGTATGGTAGGAAAGAGGATTAACTGGTTAGAGCTGAAGCCTTACTGGGTATAAATCCCTGGCCCAGATTAACTTAATGATCCCAGCACTGAGCACACAGGTTGTCAGGAGCACTTGTATCATCCTGATTTGCCTAATAACTAATCTCTTTGCAACCTCCTTCATATTCAGTGAGGAGCTTTCATTGTCCTCCTCTTGCAAGTTTTAACATGCTATATACCTATGTTGATTCAAAAGGACCTGAATTGCATGCTAGTATTTCAAGGTGCCAAAGGCCACAGCTTCTTCATTAAAAAAAAGAGGAGGAGATTATTACAGATCAGGCAGCAGGACTCTCAGTCTACACCTGGCTGGCCCAGGTTTGGCTCTTCCTCATCTATTTATTCATCTGAATAAAAACTTCAAAAAAGGTAAGAAAAAAAAATGAGTCACCCTGGTACCGAGCCTGAGATAATGTGTATCAGCTTTGATCACATGCTCTGAGGTTTGGGAAAATGAATTACTATAAACCGGGTGTCATCCTCAGCTCTTCCCTGGAAACACTTTTCTTAAATGTTGCTTTTGATCATATTTTTAAGATGTAATTAAGGATTCCTTTCCCTAGTCATGTTTTCTTTCTTGAGCTAAAACCTTATGGAAACAATCCAATAGAATTACATAGCTATGGTTCCACTCACAGGAGCTCTTGGTAATGATTAAGGTTGCCTGGACAAAAGAATATGGAATAGGTGTTTGCCTAGTGGGTGTGTCAATGGTGGGGGTGAGGGGAGTCCTTTTTATCTTTCTACAACATGAGGTCCTATGAAGAACCCTAAGGCATATCTGCAGCAAAGAAATTACTCTGATTGAATTTATCTTTTTTTTTTCCAGTACTTCTCACTTATTTGATAGCCATTCAACAAATATTTGAGTATCTTCATGTGTTAGGCACTGTATTAATCTGTATAAGGGACAAATAAGGAAAAAGAAAAACATTAATAAAGAAATAAGTATGTTATGATCCAGATACGTGTTGCTTCTATAGCAGTATGTCGTCGGTAGAAGGTTCCCTTGCCAGGGAGGGGGCCAAGGAGGGGATAAGGAGGACTCACTGGTGGAAGTGAATGTGATTTCAGTGATGACAGTGTGTTCAAATGACTTTCTGCAGTGGAAGTATGCTATCCCAGGAATGGTCGGGTGGTACTGGCAAATTGTAGTTTTCTTCAAAGCATAATCCGAGACAGAAAACTCTCTTTAGACCCTCTGAGACCAAAAGGATTTTGTAGTCAAATACATCTGAAACTTCACAAAGCACGTTAACAGTTAACGTCTCTAACAACCCCAGTAGTAAGGAGACCTGAGTAACAACGTATCACCCAGCATTTCCCATATGGCCCTGACCACGACTCTCTTTTTATTGTTGTTGGGGGGGAGATGCTGTCTCCTGACAGATGCCATTAAAATTCTTAACCTAAAGAGGATAAATTTCCCATGAAAAATGGATGCTGTGGGTCAATGAAATACATTTCAGCTTTTCCAAGTTTCACAGGTAACTATTACCATAAAAATGGTTATTGGCTATGGCTTTTAGAATGGGCAAATAGGGCCACAACTTGGAGTCTCTTGCTTACTGAAGCTCTGTGCCTAGCCCTCAAAAAATCTGCGTAGGATCCTCACCTTAGAGGTAAACCAACTGGAGCCCTAGGGCAGAATATGTCTCTACATTCCTTGAAACAAGTGTGAAGAAACAAATAAAAGAACTGCCATTATGAATTGTACTAAAGCCATGATCAAAAGTCTCTATACTTTGAAATACCTAATCATATTATAGGATTAAAAACACATGAGTGAACACTAACCAATAATTTATTCATTTCTATATCTACTTACATATTTTAATTTTGAAAACATAAATTTGTGGTTCTTTTCTCAATTATACTGATGAAATCTTTCTCTTACTTTCAGTCTGGTAGGTCCCCTTTGCTACATGTCTTTTTGTTGTATTTGGACTATAGTAAGTTTCTGGCTTTATCCAAACTCACTTTTCGGAGTGACTTTTGAGTAGAAGATGGCCTAAGGGTCATGAAAGATTAAGAAGAGTTCATATAAAAAGTCTCACCTTTTCTAAGAATTATGAAAAACATGTAACTCTTATATGAATGTTGGGCTTATTTTATTGTGTTCTAGTAAGGCTCCACTGTTGAGGCCATAGTGTCAGGCCATGCTCCTAGAGATAGGCATGTCCACTCTAAAGAAAGTGGCATCCCCCGTATCAATCATCTGGAAGGGGGCAGTTCCTCAGACAGGTAACAGGCTCTTTTGGAAGGTGGGTCTTGGACTTCAGTGAGAACTCTTGACTCCCTGTGGGATCACAGTCTTTTTGGGCTTTGAAGTATATTGATTGTTTGACAATGCTCCCTGGTGGTTTGGGAGAGATGGCTTCCCCAAGGGGTTAGGCAGGAATGTGCTACCTCTGTAGGAGATTCTAAAATGAAGTGATTTACTTTCAGTTTATCTAGTTTTTTGTGTTCATTCCTATCTGCCTATGCCCAAATCTTTAGTAAGGATTTATCATAATACATTAGCCTGGGTCAGGTCTCAATTGTGTACTGTGGACCTTAGGTGAGAATTTGGAGTCCATGTTTAAGCCAAAGAACTAAAGAAGAGACAGTAGCCACTCAAGTTAACATAGTGATATGTGGTTATAGTTATTTATAAGGATAGTAACTATCAGCTATCAAGCACCCACTTTGTGCCAGGCATTTTACATATGCTATCTCATCTAATCTTCACAATAATCCTCAGAAGAAGGTTCTATTTTAGTTCTGTTTTGTGGCAGAGGAAATCAAGTGTCTGAGAGATTATGTATTTGCACATATCCCATAGCTATTGAGAGGTGGGATTTCAATCTAGGTTTCATCTGACTCCAGAGGCTAAACATACTCTAGTCTAATTACTTCTCAACACTTGAGTTTTTCTATTTGAATACATCTACCTTCTAGAGTTGCTGTAAGGATTCAATGAAATGATGTATATAGAGATCCCAGGCCATTGATTAGAAGATAATAGGTATCCCCAAAATGATGCTTACTATTATGTTTTCCTTCTGCCTTTCTGGCCATACCTTCTTAGTATCCTTCAAGGTTTTCTCTTCCTCTGATGGCCTGCTAAATTGGTGTTTCCTAAATGTGTTTTCTAAGTAAGCACTTCTCTTGAGTAACCTCACCAATCCCAGGGCTTCAGCTACTATTTTTACGCTGGTGACTTCTAAATCTTTACCCTCAGCCCAGATTAATATGTAACTCCAGACCCAGATATCCATTCATCTGACATTCTGCCTGGACATCTCAAAGATACAACAAAATCAACATGCCCCAAACTGATCACATCATCTTTGTTTCAATCTTGGCTTCTCTCTCAGTAGGTGGCATCATCAAATCTCTCCATACCTAAACTAGAAGCCTGGGAATCTTTCTCTATTCCTCATTTCTCACTCATCCCTCACACTCAATTAGTCATCAGGTTCTCTCAAGTCCCCTTTCATTATCTCTTATATCGCTCCCTCCCTCTCCCTCTATTTCATTTTATAGCTACTGTCACTGTCTAAATTCAGACTCTCATCACTTCTATCAAGGATTACTGCAATAGTCTCCTAACTGGTTTCCCTACAATCTACCCAACCCTCCTCTGTGTCCTCAACATTCCTGTCAAAATGATCTTTCTAAAATGCAAATTTTATCATTTATTTCCCATTTAAAATCTTTTAAGAGCCTCCTAGCTTTCAGGATAAAGTGCAAATTCAGCCCATAAAGTTCTTCAAGAACTTCTTGCCTGCTTCTTTAGCTATATTTCCCAATATTCTTTTATTTTTCACTTTTACCATTTGATTTGTTTTAGAAGACCACTTGAACTTCTCTAAAGAAAGCTATTTCTAACCTTGGGCCTTCAGGCATGTGGTCTGAATGCCTACGGATTGCCTCCACCCCACCATGCCCTTGCCCAACCGCCCCTTTCTTTAAACTCCTTCCTTAAATTTCAGCTTAAGGGGCACTCCTCTGCAGAGCTTTTCCTTGATCTTGACTCTGGTGTTTATCTTCATGCTCCCCTGATACCCATGTATTAATAGGTAACAGCACTTTTCATACTACCCAGTTCTCTCACTAGCCTGTAAACTGGACCCCAAAGTTTGTTCAATACAGCATCCCCAGCACGCAACCCCTGGTGCCTAGCTCATAACAGATACAGACTATTAACCAAAGAGTAAATTCATGAAGAGATTTTTTAACCCTTGGATATGCTGTGTGTGTGTAAACCTAGGAAGCCAAAGGCAGGGCTTTGAGTTAAGGTGGCATGTTATTGGAGATGCCTTAAACCACATTTCTTTCTTCTGCACCCAGTCCTTTCTTCTCCATTTTACTTTTGACCAGGTTCCACCACTCACTTTAAGAAGAGTAAGACACAATAGCTGTTAGACACACCTGATGAAACAAGCAATTAAGATGTAGAGTATTCCATTTAGCAGCCTAGGGAGATGCCAGTGTGACTGGGACTTATGAAGCCAATGCACACCCTGCCCTCTACAGACTTGAGCTTCAGTGTTCCTTTGTAATCCTGAACCAGAGGCTGAGCTCCAAAAGGATCTGTTTAGTTTTATTTTCATTGGGGAAATTGGGTACTTTTTATTTATTTATTTGAGAGAACGAGAATGAGAGAGAGAGAGTGTACATGAAGGGGGGAGGGCCAGAGGGAGAAGCAGACTCCCCACTGAGCAGGGAGCCCGATGCGGGACTCGATCCCGGGACTCCAGGATCATGACCTGAGTCGAAGGCAGTCGCTTAACCAACTGAGCCACCCAGGCGCCCCTTGGGTACTTTTTTTAAAAAAATTACATTAATTGATCACTTTCTTTCTCTTTCTCCATTTTTCCAGACTTCTCTGAATGTTTTCTCCTTTTAAATTTGTTTCCCAACTTTCCTTCCCTGAATGTAATAGCGATAAAAAGGATTAAAAAGAAGAAAAGCAAAACCAACTAATTCAAAAGCCAATCAGATTTTTTTAAAAGCCTCTTTGTGGGCGCCTGGGTGGCTCAGTTGGTTAAGCGACTGCCTTCGGCTCAGGTCATGATCCTGGAGTCTCTGGATCGAGTCCCGCATCGGGCTCCCTGCTCGGCAGGGAGTCTGCTTCTCCCTCTGACCCTCCCCCCTCTCATGTACTCGCTCTCTCTCATTCTCTCTCTCTCAAATAAATAAAATCTTTAAAAAAAAAATAAAAATAAAATAAAAGCCTCTTTGTGGGGGAGATTCTCTAGGTTGAAAAAAACCCACACGTATCACAAAGCTTACTCAACAACTCTGCTTAGGAAACAATGACACGAAGGGAAAGAGGGAGTTAGTGACTTGCCCAAAGCCACTTACCCAGTTGTACTGTGTCCCTAAGTCCCTCCTGTTCCAGTCTTGGCGATCTCTTCTTCCTAGAAGACTCTCTCCACTTGTGCCCACGGCTAATACATTTCTGTTTATGCAATCTCTAGTAATCGGTAAGAATATATTTATTATATACATACAGTGTATGTTATACATAATTTTTAAACAAATAAGGTCAACACACTAACAGAGCCGAAAGAAGCCACGTGGGCGACGCTCAGGGCTCTCTGTAATTTGCCGCGGGGAGAGTAAGAAAGATTGCCAAGGGACGCCAGGCTCTCGGACACTACGAGCCTCGAGAGACACCGTTCCTCTCCGGTCTTTCTCCAAAGAATGAGCTGTCGCGCAGAGGGAAACCCTGGGCCGCGTCCGCGGGCGCCGCAGAACGGTTCGAGGAACCTGGAGGCGTGCCCTGCTCAGTGCCTGGCGCGAGGCCGCTTGCGGGAACCGGTCAGGAACGGCAGTCTGCGGGGAGCCACGCGGGCCTCACGGTCGGGCGTCAGCACTCAGCTTTGGGGCCACAGCTTCCCGGCTCCGCCGGGGCTCTGGGCGCAGGGGCCCGCCGGCGCGCCGCGCTCGTGGCTGGGGCGTTTCACGAGCCTCGGATCCCTGCGACCAGGTTCTCCCCGTCCCGCGCGCCACTCACACGAAGCAGCCCAGCCCTGTGGGTCTCCAGAGCCTAGGCAGTGCCCGGGCCAGAGGTGAAACGGGCGGTCGGGTCCTACAACCCGTGTAGAAGTCTCCTGTAGAACCGTTGCGTGTGGGGATCCGTTTCCTTTCCTCAGAGTTTGGTATCTGTGCAGCGCCCCTTTGTATACCAGCAAACTGTGTATGTACCGTAGGTCAAGAAGATGAAATTAGTCTCATATCCAGAGACAGTGAATTTCCATATAAACTAGGAAACAAGTTATGAGGTAGTGAGCAACCAAATAGACCCAGGTAGAGAGCGGGGTGGGGAGTGGGGCGGGGGGGGGGGGGGGAAGGGTAGATGCAGGCTAGAGGGGGGACAGAGAGAGAGAGAGCAAGGGAGCAAACGGTTAGAAGGAGGGAAGAGGGTGGGAGAGAAGTGGGTCCGAGAGGGGAGAGTGGGCAGGGGAGAAGGTGAGGAAAGAGGAAGGAGAGACTGGAAGGAGGACGAGAAGGGAAACTGGGCGGGTGGGGGAAAGAGAGAGGGGGCCTCGGAGACCGGCCGGGCGGGGGGAGGTGGGTGGGCATAGCGTAGGAACAGGAGGAGAGAGGCCTAGTTTGTGTCCTACAGGCCTCGGCTCATCGCCGTCTTTCGTGAGAGAAGTCTCATGAGCCCGCACAAGCGCCACCGGGCAGCCTCCTAGCCTCTCCGAGCGCCGTGTGGCACCTCACCGCTCGGCCTCCGAGCCCGGCGGCGCGCACACCCTCACGCTCGCCGGGCCACGCTGACTCTGGCAGCCAGACGGCCTCGCGCCTACACCTCGACCGCCCTGCTCCCGACGCGGAGGCCAGAAGCCAGGTGGGCGCCACCGGAGCGAGGCCCCGCGCATCCGCGGGCACGCTCGTGCCGGCGCCTCAGGCGCGGCTTGCGGTGGGCCGGGGGGAAGGATTCTCTGTGGCGACGCTGGGCGCAGGCCCAGTACTAGGGGAAATGCTCCAACCCTGCGGACAGGCCCGGCGGTGACGGGACCGACAGCTGTGTCTCCTCAGTTAACACTTACCTGAGCTACTTCTGTTTGTTTACTCGTTGATAAGCGCGTTGGGGGGGATTCAAAAGGGAACGGGACCGGCAGTGCCCCCCGAAGAGGTGGCGGGAAAGTAGAGCTAAGACTCCAACGGGACTGTCGACTGCTCGCGACAGCTAGGGCTGGCGCCGCACGCGGGAGCCGGCTGGGGCGCGCGGGAGCTGGGGGCCCGGGGCAGCGCCCCTCAGCTCGGCCTTCGCCACTGGCCCGGGAGCCGGGGGCACAGGAGGGAGGCGCGACGCCCGGCCGAGGAAGGGTCGCCGAGCTGGGTGCGAGCGCAGGGCCGACCGCGGGCGGCCAGCACTAGCGGACAGACGGCGGAGCGCCCCCGGCGAGGCGTTCGGTGTGGATTGGGTAGGAGCGACGGGCCTGCCGTTGGTGGGCCACGCCGAGGCCACTGCATCCTCGACCCTTGCCCTAGACGGAGCGGAGGCCTCCCGGGATAAATGGGGCGCAGGCGTTTAGGGCCCCTGCTCCTTCTCTAGGTCGGAACCGGCCGCGCGTCCCTTCGTCGGGCGCTGGCTCCCGGCACTGGGCGGCCGCGGCCGCTGGCGTTTTCCCGCCCGGCGCGCGCAGCGCAGTGGTGAGCGCCGGCTACCGCCCCGCTGGAGGAGGGCGGCGTGGAGGCGGGTGGCCGGGTCCTGGCGGCCGCCCTTCCCGGCGGCCTGCACCCCCTCGGCGAGCCGCAGTCCTCAGGCCCGGCAGGAGGCGCTGTGCGGACGAATTAGAACAGAATACAAAGGTTTTAGGGGTGGCGTTTTCG
The DNA here is from genome assembly GCF_004348235.1 of Phoca vitulina. Lineage (NCBI taxonomy): Eukaryota > Metazoa > Chordata > Mammalia > Carnivora > Phocidae > Phoca > Phoca vitulina. The sequence continues at coordinate 44,754,134 of NW_022589728.1, forward strand.
CATCCTAGGACGGGACCCCTTTAGTTGAGTGACCCGATTCAGACCTTCTCCACCTCCTCCCTCTCTTTAATGTGTGTGTGGGTGTTGGGTTAGTCAGAAGGATGAAATGTCAGCGAAAGAGATTGAAAAGTATAGTCTTAAAATCTCAGGTTCGCTGACCGTTTTAAAAGGAAGATGTAAGGCAGATATTCTACTTCTTGACTATAAAGGGCTCGCTTATCACTGCCATCTGTTAAAGATCCTACTCGATTTGAAGGGTTGGGTTCAAATTCTTTTGCGAAATAAAGGTTTATACAAGACTATTTCTGCTTATTGCTATCTGAAAGATCACATCAGTAACAGGAACAAGAGGTAATTCCAACATATAATTGAAATTACAATATAATTATAACAATATTTGTGATGCCTTTATCAAACTATAAAAATCCTATTATTTGTGAATATTTAATGGTCTGTGAATCATTAGTGAATCTACTGGAACTGGGGCAGTTATGCAAAAATGAAATGTGTTATTTAATTTATTGTCCTACTTAAGTGTAGGACTAATTCATACCAGTGAGTAATCTTATGAAAACTCTGATCAGAAATAAAGGGGGTGGGGGAGGAAAAGGAAATCCCTGAACCCGTTGTATATATGGCCAATGTAGACTCTTGAGCCCTGTATAAATGGTGGAGCTTTCAAGGGATTAAATAGTGCTGCCTCCATTTTATGTGTTCTCAGCCTCAAAGAGATCTGCCTTAGAGAGATTGGCCTCCTAGTATAAGCTGGCATTCCTGGACTTTGGTTTTGCAAATTGATTTACGTCATTTTGGAAACTATTCAGCAGTGATTATAAATGCAAATTACTAAAATGCATGGCATATAAAGAGACATTTTATTCTGTTAATAATTAGTCTAATATGTGGAAGAATTAATTTCCAAACGATGCTTCCATTTAAAAACTATCATTTTATGGTAGTGTGATTTGGAAGTGATGCTGTTCTCTCTAACAAGTAACTATTTCAGGACCTCAGGATATTAAAGTTAAAATCGGCATGAATTTTTGGTAAAAGGAAGAGTTTATGGTGTAAGCAGGTGCCGATTGTACCTAGATAGACGTCCAACAGTGTTGTTCAAAAACAGTGCTTCAGGAGCGCCTGGGTGGCTCAGACGGTTGCGCGTCTGCCTTCGGCTCGGGTCATGATCCCAGGATCCGGGCATCAAGCCCCGCTTAGGGCTCCCCCCTCGGCGGGGAGTCTGCTTCTCCCCCTGCTCATGCTCTCTCTCTCTCTGTATCTCTGTGTCTCGAATGAATAAATTAAAAAAAATCTTTAAAAAAACAAATACAGTGCTTCAATCTGATGTGCAAGTTTCTGGTAGTGTGATTCTACCTCTTCTTTGAACAGGTTAACCCCAAAATAGGTATAAAGTAAACCCTGGTTAAATAAAATAGTTCTTTTCTATTGGTAAAGATTAGGTTAGGTAATAAAATTACATAGGAAGTTAAATATGTAATAATCACATTACTTACCTTTATGTAGCATTTTGTAACTTATGAAGTGCTTTAAGATATATTTATCTCAATTATCACAATAAACTTTTTTTAATTTAAATTCAATTAGTCAACATATAGTACATCATTAGTTTTTGATATAGTGTTCAATAATTCATTAGTTGTGTGTAACACCCAGTGCTTATCACATCACTCTCACAATAAACTTTTTGACGTAGATACCATTTTATTGGTTTTATAATTGGGGAAACAGGCTCACAGTGGTGGCCTCAAGTTCATTTAGCTAGTTTGTAGCAGAGTTAGGACTCAAACCCCAGATATTGGTAGACATTTCTTTTTTTATATATATTTACCTTTTAAATGGTACATTTTAAACATGTGTTTTTAAATTTCCTAACAAAGTTTCTTTCAGATGACTCAACCTAGATTATTGGATGATCTATTTTACTTCAATAACAACAACATGGAGGTGTGAGTGATTGAAATGGAGCAAAATTTCAGATTCAGACAGTTGGTTAAACACTTAAATACCCTATATATTAAACAGGCATAATTCTCCGATACCTCTCCTCCTACTTTTGTGTTTTGTTGATTTTATAGAAGTTAGAATATTATTTTGTTTATTATTTGGAATACATATCCCACTGGACTATAGATTCCATGAGTGCAGAAAATGTTTATCCATCTTGTTAATAGATGCATCCTCAGTGCTTTACATGTTTGGAATTTAGTGGGTATAATAAGTACATGACAAATAAATGATGCTCATGCTCTTCTCCACCTCATCTCTTTGGAAATTCTACCCACACTTCAAAGCCTGACTCAAATGCTACATCTTTTGTGAAATTCTCTGATCTCTCCCATCTGTAAATTTTTGTGGCACTTTGTGCATCTCTCATTTTTGCATTCATCTATTCCAATTGCTTCTTATTTGTATACATGTTTTTTTCCTCGCCTCCTAGACTGTAAGCTTCTTGTGGGTAGGGGCACGTTACCTAGCATAATGCCTTGTACTATGTAGTCCATTAATGTTAATTAAGTGAATAAAGTAAAGCTGTCTACATGTACTATCCAATATGAATTTATATAACTTGATTATAAGTTATAAATAAGATAAATTTGCCCTAACAAAATAAGTTATGCTCAATATTGGTCATAATCATTTTCATTAGGGGTAGTCTACCATTTTTTACTTCATGAAATAAAACCAGTATTTAGCATTATATTTACTGCAACTTTTAATGTTAGCCATATATCTAGAGCAAAAGTTGTAGGGATTTTTGGTATAACATTTTATGACTAATAGAATTCATTTACCAAAATACATACCACTACTTTGCCAGACTAGAAATAAAAGAGATGTATGTTATACAATACCATGGTATGAATTTTCAGAGGTAGAGGACTGATTAACATTTGGTATTATTACAGTAGTGTTCTTTCTTTTACTCTAGAAAACAACAATTAAGCGGTTTAATGGCATTTTTTTTTAAACCTGAGTCATAAGCAACTTTTTTTTTTTTACCCCATAATAAAATTTGAGGTAAAAGAAGATTCTTAGCTTTGTTTATTCTTCTTCCAAAGTTGGGAATGATTTGGTTTCAATGGCAAGATATGATTTGGTTTCAGTGGAAAATTCTTACTTTTCACAGCAGTAATTTTACATATACATTACAACCAGAACTGTACCAGGGATATATATATTTACTGATTGAAATTTATTCCATAGCTTTGCAGAATGAGCATTACAAGTCTGTTCTTTGGAATTGTATTCTAGAGACAGTTTTTGTGGGACATTTGATTCTTACATTTAATTCAATTAACTCTGCTATGCAACTGGAATAACCAGCAACCACTGATATCTTGATTTTCAAATTGCATGGAAAATTTGGTGTTCCTGAACCAAATGAATGGATTTTGAGCTAGAGAATGCAGAACCGAGGTTGTGATATAGTTTTGAAATGAGTGTGTGTAGCAGTGGGGTAGACAGTGTTTCCAGTATAAGATTTAATATATAAAAGTACAAATTCTGAGTCCTTAAAAAGCAGTAGTGTGATAGGTTTATAGTTAAAATGATACATCTTTCTTAAAGAGAAAAAAAACACAACTGTGCAGCTCAAAATTTAAAGTCACAATCCTAAAATGTCTTTTTTGGTTAACCTAACTAAAGAAAGCAAATTCTAACAGTTATTTCCTTAAACTTTGAAATGTAATATATTTCAGCCAGGTGACTTGAAATAGAAAACAGATAAAGATGACTTACTGGTTAGTGAAACACCAGTCTGAAACAGCTTACTTTTTTTTTTTCCCTCTTCATTTCCCCTGGACCAGCTGTTAATGTTTAACCTTCATTTACTACTTCAAGAGTCATATTTACACTTCTCCAGCAACACTTTATCCATATGTTCCTTGGCCTTATACATTATATAAGGCTCTTTTAGGTCAACTTCCTAATCTTCTCATTAAGAAAATGTCACACTCACCCAAATAACCCTATAGAAGATGTCAGATGATATCACCACTAAAATAACCCCATAGAAGATGTCATCTGATATCACCTATAGGCTTCCTTTCATTTTTGCCTGTAATAGTCTTTGCCAGGTTGCTCTTCCCATTTAGACAACTAGGATGTTTCCTTTCCTTTATTCAATTGATAGGGGGGAAAATCTAAAAATACTTCACAATTCACTTGATATCAGATAATGAATTCAGCTTTCTTTAGAGGAGCATAATGCAAAGATATTTTTTCTCTGTTAATAATCAGTCGTCTTACCTAAAACAAGTGATCATCATTTGGCTCATAAGTTTCATACTGGAATGTTACTGCTTTAAGACTATGTAGGGGAGATATGACAAAAAAATGAACAGAATGGACTTTACCTCTTGTCTGATAACTTGCTTATTCCTAGTTCTTTTTGAGGTTCCAGAGGTTGAACAAATTGACAAGTAAGGCTTAGAAAGTGTTTTCATAAACAAACAAAGTCTCATTATTTTTACTTCTTTAACTTCCTATCAGGTAGTTATATATATAGGGGAAAAGGTCAATGAATTTTCAAATTGATTTATCTAGGTTTGGTTATTGTTAGTGGTTAATTCAGTGAAGTTGGAGTTAAGATTCTTGTATTTAAAACTTATTATAATGTACAGATTATGTAATTGACATTTAGCCATGTAATCACCAGGTTCAAGGTTTTCATCTGTAAAATAGATATACTCCTCTTTATTACCTTTGAGGAATATTTCTGGTTTAAGAAAGGCCAGATAAGTTCTATCATAATAATACATTTAATATATTACAACCAATTGTTAGATCTCGTCTATCTTTAAAATTGCTTAGTGATTTACAAATAATGTGTGATCTGAGTAAATGTGTCTTATTCTTTTCTGATTTTTCTTGGCTCAAGGAGATACTTTTACCAGAATCTACCACTCCTTTCAAAGTAGGCCCAATTGACAGAAAGTGGAATTGAAACTTAATTTTGTCAAAAATAATTTCCTTTTTGTACAGAATTAGGTTGTCTAATCTAGGGCACTTCTGTGTAGTGGTATGGTGCTGATTCTCCACGGTCTTACACTCTTTCATTTTTAAGTCTGTGGGGTCATCCCTAGGAGTGTCCATTTCTGGAATCAGGGTGAATGAAACTCTGCCTGAAAATCTATGTGTCTAAAGCAAAAGTTAGAGTGATTTTCTGTATAACCTTTTGTGACTAATAGAATTATCTTACCAAATTACATACTACTTCCTCTCCAGAATATAAATCATTATGCCAACTTTGACAGTTGCAAGTATTGACAGCTCTTGTTAAACTAGATTACGATTTTCACATGTAAACTTGCTACTCCCATACCTGACATCCTTCTTGTCTGAATCAGTAATTTTAGCACTTAATCACAGACTTATATTTTAACACTTGTTTTATGCTTTGTATCTTTTGAGACTATAATGTCCTTGAGGGCAGGTTCTATGTGTTGTAAGATTTTTTAATGCCTCACAACTCCTGAGTAAAAGTTTTCACATATGGTATGTACTCAGTGAAGAATTCTTCAAATAAACATGAACTGTTTTTATTGAGTGTTGTGCACAGCACTTTTTTAGAAATATGAAGAATTAAAATACATGATCTCTGTCCCTGTGATACATGTAGTCATACTAAGTTCCACATAATTTATTAGGCCTATAATCCTTTATATGTAATTATGAAGTCCAAAAATCCCAGAAAAATTACATTGTTATGTTTTTGGTAATTTATGGCAGTAAAATCTGACCCAAGGGTAATACATTTGGCAGAAAAATATGACTTGAGCTGATGTGAAGCTATTTATAGTATTCATTTATTCCACTTAAGAATATCCAAATGTTTCACTTCAGAAATAATTGATCCTTTAATTATGGTGATATTGTTTTACATGGTATATATGTTATATTACCTTTTGAAATCTGAAAAATTTTGACTTCTGAAATACATCCAACCTCAAGAGTTTTAGGGATTGTAGATCCGTATGACATACAAAAAGTTAAATGATAAATAGTCAAATACCTAATATAATAATGGTAGTCAAATACCTAATAGTCAAATAGTCAAATAGTCAAATACCTAATATAATAATGGTAGAAATATCTCAAACCAATCTTAGTAAGTTGTTTAAAGGGTCATGATGTCTCTAACTCAGTCTTGTATCCCAGGGACCAGAGGCAGATGACGTGAGAGTATTTTCCTGACATGTCCAGGCATACGAAGAGCCAGATGATCTGTACAAACTAAGTCCTTTAGAGAGCACGGAGGATCAAAACCAGGGAAACCAAGTTCATTCATCCAGGAGTAAGAGATGGCCTGAAGAAGGACCCAGAGAGACACTGGAATAGAATGAAGAATTAAGGGTAAGGTGAGAGTCCTGGGCAGTTGCCATAACCATGGATGATAGATCTGCAACCCTATGCTGCATAAGTGGTTGGCTTTGGTGTAAAGTGTAGAGTTGGAATGAGCTGGTACATATATTGTTGCTTGGATCTGAAAGGGACCCTTAGTACAATAATTTACGCCTGTGCCCTCTCCCTATTTAAAAATGAATGATCTGAAGTTCAATAATTATTTTTCAAACATCTAGTTAGTGGTTGAGCCAAACCACAAATGCAGGTTTTATGTTGCCTATCTAGTGCTTTTTTTAGTACCATAAGGAAATAGTATTTCAGTCTAGAGTAGTCATGAATGACTTTTCAGAAGTTTGAATTGAATTACAGTAGTTTGCCAAAACTTAAATTGAATTATTTGAATTGAATTATTATCATAGTTTGACAACACTTAAATCTCCATAAATCTCTGACTATACTTTTATATATATTTTTGTATTTTTAAATACCTTGTTGTCAAGGATTGTCTTAACTTTTTAAATCCCTAGAGTACCTAAGAAGTGTTTTGCACATAGTATAGAATGAAAAAAAAAGGTTGAAGTGGAAGCAGACCAAAAAATAAGTGTGCATTTTTTGGTAGAAAGAATACCACTGGGAATTATAAGACCCGAGTTCTATTCTAGCCCTGCACAGATTATCTGGATAATCTTGTGCAGATCACTGAACCTCTCTGAGATTCAATTTCCATCTAAAAAAAAAAAAAAGGGTCAAATGACCTTCAAACTCTTTTATTCTGTATTTTAGTTTTATGTCTATATTTGGTTGAACAACATAATTACTATTAACACTTACTGGATTTAATTGTTTAGGTATTACAAAAGCATAGGTCATATGGGCTTAGATTTTCCAGGGACCCTCTGCATAGAGATCTCTGAATATATCTGGAATATTGATTAAGGTATTTTGGTAAAATAAAAATACAAAAAAATTAATAACAACAATACATTCAACAATAATCATGTCACATTCAAGGCATTGAATAAAATGTGTTCTCTGACTTCAAGTTGTTTAGGATTTAGGAAGAATTTACTTTAAATAGTTGAAAATGTAAGTAAGTAAACAAAACAAACCCTATGGAACTTTGATACGTTTAGCTGGAATGAATCAGCTTCTAAAAGTGTGGTATGACTGGCTATTCAACCTTTTGTTGGGACTGTTTAAATTATTTATCATTTCATAATATAAATATTTTGATACTGTGTACTCCTTAATTAACATGAAAGTGGCCTATCATCTTTGAAGAAAATTGTAACGCTTACAAATCAACTCAGAGTATAATGTTTCTAATTGAATATCATCTGGGATAATATAACTGTAGTCCCAAAGCCCCTTTTCTGAGTCCCAAACATGTTAGAGAAGTATCATATTCATTTCACTTTATGTTGTATTAACTAATGGCAAAAATATTTGGTTGGAACTACACAGCATTGTGATTGACTGGTGAACATTTTAATAGAGGAGATCTAAATAAAGATAACATTTTTCAAAAGAAGGACACTGCTGGTGCTTGACTACCTGTTCTGTAACACATTTATTCAGTCTTGGCAGTTAATTTAGATTAGAACATTTAACGTTTCCAGCCTGTGGCCATCTTTATAGAATAAACCATTTCGTGAACATTTCTTATAGGTATTTCCCTAAACAAGGTTTTTTCAAACTTTTGACTGTTATCCACAGTATAAAATAAATGTACATTGTGACCTGGTTCCCACATACACATATAGGTAACTGAAACAAACTTCCATGAAATAATGCCTTACTATGTGTGATGCACAGTGAGGTTTTTTTTTTTATTGTGTTCTAATTTATTTTATTCTTTTGAAATAGTTGGTCCGAAACCCACTAAATTGATTCCTAACTCTCTAAAAGGTCATGACCTATAGTTTGAAAAGCTTCAGCTAAATCCTTTTTTGAGGGCAGTTAATATTTTCTATTTAATTTTTATTCCACAGTACCTAGATCTGTGCTCAGCACGTAGATGGTACTCAGGTAATGTTTCTTGAATGATTTGTTCTTGATCTAGTTTCAGAAATATTAAAGTATCAGTGACACTTATCTATACCAGTTGCTTGAAGCTGTTGAAAGAGATTAGGAGAAAATTATTAGTAATCAGAAGATGAAGGTAAAATGTATATGAGAAGAAGGGAAAGTCACACTTAAAAAAAAGAAAAACCTATAATAACAATGTGTTGGTTCTCTAAGAAGTTGTAGAATCAAGTGCTGACTTGTATTTTTTTCGAATGTCACTATTTTAAATTCAGTATTCATTTTTCTGATAATTTTATCTTAAAACTATCACCTCACAACCATAGAATGACTTCTCCTAACTGCTGCTTTTTTGCTGTATGTGTGTGTGTCTATGTGTATGAAGCTTAACTTTGATTAGGTGTTATTTTTCTAAAAAAGTAAGATTTACATCTTGTAAACTTTAATTTTATTACTATTCTTTAAACAATATTCTGAGCCAAATACTATTTGTGAATAAATCACATATTTTTGTCTTTTTTGTCTTCTAATCATACAAAGTTTTTTTTTCCCTATAGTAATGTCTGCTTAATTTTTATTTTAAGTATGGTCATTAGTAACTTAAGCTTTTCCATTTATACTCATTAATAAATTTTGGGGGGAGGTTTTGACAAATATTTTGGTTCCTTATAAGTTCAACTCAAAATTCTATTATAACAAATATATTAAAACAAATTTCTAAAAGATTGCCTGGTATTTTCTAGCTGTTGACCTTTTTGTAGCAATAATTTGTATACTATAGTTTTTGTTTAACAAATAATTAGGCTACTTCAGTGAAATTTTCTGGGATATCATTAATCCAAATAAATAGAAGATACATATTTTACTACCATCAGATTTGAGCAGGGTAACATCAATAGATCAGGGAGTTTTCACTACTGCTATTTTACATTTAGTGGTACTTTATAACTCTAAAAATTAATGTTTTATTCTCAGACAGATACTGAATTCTTCAATGGAATTTTATCTTCTTTTCTTTCTTTCGTTTTTCCAGTTTTTCTTTTTTTTCTACTTCTTTTTGTATCACACAAATATTTCTCTGCTTTATACAATATAGAAACTCACTGAATGCCTGCTGATTAACATTAAGCTAAGTTATTCCCTAAAACATTTAGGATCACTAGAGCTCTCTAATATTGATGTTTTCTTGTGGATAGTGAATTAGGGTTAGAAGTTAGAGAACTAAGTACATAATTGTGTTTTTTTTATTAACTCAGTGATTTAATCTCTGTCCTTTTAGTTTTTAATCTATAATTTATATAGGGCTAATAATTGCCTTTGCCTTTTGTCTATTTCATAGCATAATGTGAAGATCATGAGATAGTTATAAGGATTTGTTTTTGAAAATTTAAAAGCATTCTACATGTATAAGTGTTTAGTGAGGCCCCTGATACATGGTTGTGATTAAATGAGAAAATATACGTAAGATAACCAGCACAGTGCTTAACACAGAGTAAGTACTTAATAATGGTGGCTGCTCTCAATATTATTTAGCTTGCATATGTGCTTATAAATTTCAGTTACTTTATTTTCACATTTTAAAATGGAATAGAGTCTAATAATACTAAATTTTTGTAAATTTGTTTTTCTTTTTTTTAAGATTTTTATTTATTTATTTGACAGAGAGAGACACAGCGAGAGAGGGAACACAAGCAGGGTGAGTGGGAGAGGGAGAAGCAGGCCTCCCGCGGAGCAGGGAGCCCGATGTGGGGCTCGATCCCAGGACCCTGGGATCATGACCTGAGCCGAAGGCAGACGCTTAACGACTGAGCCACCCAGGCGCCCCTGTAAATTTGTTTTTCATGCTTTTCATTTTATGTGGTTTTCTTAATTGGAATCCTCTCCCCTCCCCCAAATCTGGTCTTTTTTAAAATATGTATTTGCCATTTTATAAGTTTTTACATATAAATAGTTAAAATTTATAATTGGAGAGTTGAAAATAAAGATTATAATTAATTAATTCTATGCAATTGAATATTTTGAATTATGACAATTTGAATTATTCCATATATAACCATGTAATAAGGCATTTGGTTATTTGAGTAATAGCAGTTGCTTTTAATTATATAATTTCAGTCAATTATATTTTGTCCTGTATCAGATAAGTAAAATTTATATTGCATTATTTTTTATATACAACAGATATTTTATCCACAAGGAGCAATTTTAGCCAGTTGAAGATAAAAAAGTTCAAAAGCAACTTAAACTTAACAATTTCGATCTCATACAGATAGTTATTTCTTACCTATTTATAATTTACTATAGCTCTCTTCATATTTTTTTTTTTCAGATTATGTTTTACTGTTTTCCCTATCAAAAAAAGTGATCCCATTATAGTGACTGGAGACTTCCTTCTCTAAACATTAAAGATACTTCATGCTTTTGCAATTTAAAATTATTTGAATGGAAGTTATTCAAGTGGTCTATTACCTCTTCCTAAAGAGGAAAAAAAGTGTGTTCCTGCGTGTGTGTGTGTGTATGTGTGCACGCGTGCGCATGTGTGTGTGACTTAATTAAATTAAGATTTTTTTTTTCCTTTCAGGAACCTTTCCCAAAATGTTAGAAGAGGGATAGAAAAACATTTGCAACTTTTGTTTCACTTGATGAACGAGTCAGGAACTGTTTGTGCATAATAATCCAACATCAGTTTAAGATTTTTGGCTGTGTTTTCTCAAGAGCAAGAAAAGACTTTGCTTCCAATTCCTGCACATTATTTTTTTATTGGTTGGATTTCCTATTCAGCACCACTTTACTTTCATTCTTTTGGTTATTAATTCTGTTCATTTTGGAAGAATAAGTAATTAAAATAGTTTTGAAAAGTTTTGTCTGTATGTGATATTTTGTTGGAGCATCTACAAAAGCAATAAAAATACTCGTCCAAATCCTCAAGATGCAGATGGTGTCGTGAATGTTTTGAAGGCAGGAAACCATACAGTCCTATTTTAAGAAATTCTATTTATTTTTAAGTCAAATAAAAATTTTCCCTGCTCTTTAAAGTACCTGACCGACAAGAGAACTTTTATGGCATCCATTTACAGAAAAAGAAAAAAGAAAAAAAAAAGAACACAGTTATTTTTGTAGATTGAGGTTTGAATACCACAGCTCTTGGAGACATAGAGATCTAGAGCTTAATTTGGAGTTAATTTATGTTTTCCCCTACTTACTTGCTGTCTTCTTAAACATGTTAATTTTTCATCTGCTTTTCTTTTTTCTTTTTTAGTATAATTACATCATCTCCCTAACCAGGAGAATGGCTGTCTGCTCCTCAGCTCTGTATCATTAATGAAGATCTTTGTCTGTTGGGTTTCCTTAGTACAGGTTAGTACTTGACTTTTAGTTTACGCAGACTCATTATCAGGATTTTTCTGACTGTACTATCAGTGCTTTCTTTCTTTATTTTTCATGTGATGATCTCTTTCCTAAAATTTTTGTATTGTACTTCCCCATTTCTGTTCCCTACTTTATCTTTCAAAGGTTCTAATAAAAACCGAGCAACCAATCAATCAAACAAAACAAACGAAAAGCCCTTCCTGCTTCCTGAAAATCTTGACTCTCTCCATATTTAGTTTCCCTGTCATTTCATTCCTTAATTATTACTACTTTCGAAAATTACTTGGCATCTCTTTTAATCCCACTAGGTCATACTCTCTTCCTAATACTTCTCAAATCCGCCGCTTTTGTATCAGTGTTGTTAGGTTTCCAGAGTCTAACAAAGTAGTCCGTCTAAAACACAAATATGAACAGATCACTCGTCCTAAGAAACCATTTAATAACTCTCCATCACCTGCAGAAGAAAATTAATCTTAGCATGGAATACAATGATCTAGCCCCTGCCTACCTTCCTGACACTTATTTTGGCAATATGAGATTTCATGTAATCCCCAGAATGTGTTATGCTGTTTCTCACCTCTGTATCTTGGCTGATGTTTTTCCTTGCCTAAAACTTTTTCTTACCCTTTCTTTGCCTAGCTAGGAAGAAAGGCTTTTATCTTTCAAGACTCTGCTTGGATATCATGACTTCCAGGAAATCTTATTGGCTGGTCACGTGACCCCATCTCCTCACAGTCTTTCCTTGACTCTCCTAGCTCTCATTTATCTATTGCTATCATTCACTAGAGAATGAGCTCGTTGAGGGCAGGGGCCAAATTGTAGTTGGTTTTGTGACTGAAAGGGTTGTAAAAAATATCTGTTGAACCAAACTTTTCTCGGTTCTGTATAAAAAAGCTGAAAGTTCTGTTAAAAGTGCTAATAAAAAACTATGCCAAACAAAAGCACATTACAGGTTTCTGATAGCTTTATTGATAGAAAACAACTGATTCAATAGCCTAAATTTCTAACTTTTTCCTATTCTGAATCCATTCATAATGAGGGAGTGAGCCACAGCTTTACACCCTGAAAATTCTGGATCAAGGCAGTTTTCCTATTTGCTTTGTGGAACTTAGACAGTTTTTGGCATGAGTAATAAACTCAGATTATTTTAGAAACGATGAGCTCTGTGTAGCAGGTGTATTTCCCAGTGTATGCTGACAACAGAAAGAAAAACATAGCTAACCGATTCCAGCTCCAGAACAACCTCAGTCTGTAGTCATTCTCCAAAAGCCTTTGGCAGGAGATATATTGGAATGCTCTGACTGTCCACGTTCTTGGAAAGACGGCAATAGGAAAAAAATTGATTTCATCAGGCCAATTTTCTTCATTTCTACAGTTGAAGAAGTTTAACCTCTCAAAGAATGTTTAAAAGACAACAGAACTTTAAACATATCCAAGAAAGTACATTAATGTTAGTCTCTGCTTCCACCTGTTCTCACAGAACTTAACTTATTCCCCAGATATTTTGGGGAGACGAATTTCCATAGAATTCATGGGAAGTAAGCATTTTAAAACTAATGAGTCTTGCTGTGATGAGCACTGGCTGTTATATGTAAGTGATGAATCACTAAATTCTGCATCTGAAACCAATTTTACCATATATGTTAACTAACTAGAATTTAAATAATAACTTGAAAAAAACTAAAATGAGGCTTGTATACATTTTGAAGGGTACACATGCACTTGTCATTTGTAACAAGGAAGGATGAAAGTAAGAAATGTTCTATAGTTCATGTGAGTTCATTGAAACAGTTCTCCATTGTGTTTTTGCTGAATTGTTCAATTCATACTATTTTTTAGCCAATTAATTAGGAGCATATGAAGTCATCATATCATGTTATAAAAGATAGAAAAATAATCACCTTTTTAGATATAGTTAAAATTTATGTAGGGTTGGCTAATTATACTGATTACTGTTTGATGCTATATGTAATTTTTCTACACCACTGTTGTCCAATAAAACTTTTTGCGACGATGTAAATGTTCTATCTGTGCTGTCCAGTAGAATAGCTAATAGCTACACATAGCTATTGAGCATTTGAAATGTGGCTAGTGTGACTAAGAAACTGAATTTATAATTTTATTTAATTTTAAATAAAATTTAAATTTAAATAGCCATATGGCTACTTGCTACCATGTTGGACAGTGCAGGTCTAGGCTATACAATGCCAGCAGTAAAGTTTTTTTTAATAAAACACTTGGGTGTAAGGAAAGTATCACCCATAACCAGATGATCCATTCTCTTCAGTGCTGATTATATGTCTTCCTCTCAGTTCCCTAATGCAAATTTTTGTGTCATAAATACCTTCATGGCCTGAAAAACTCTTTTTAAAAGTTTTTATTTAAAATCCAGTAAGTTAACATACAGTTTATGTTTCAGGCATACAATATAGAGATTCAACACTTCCATACATTACCTGGTGCTCATCACAATAAGTGTACTCCTTAATCCCCATCACCTATTTAACCTATCCCCCCCCTTTACCTCCCCTCTGGTAACCATCAGTTTGTTCTCTATAGTTAAGAGTCCGTTTCTTGGTTTGCCTCTCTCTTTCCCTTTTTTCCCCTTTGCCCATTTGTTTTGTTTCTTAAATTGCACATATGAATTAAATCATATGGTATTTGTCTTGCTCTGACTGACTTATTTCACTTAGCATAATACTCTCTAACTCCATCCATGTCATTGCAAATGGCAAGATTTCAGTCTTTTTTATGGCTGAGTAATATTCCATTGTGTATATATACCACATATTCTTTATCTATTCATCAGTCCTTGGACACTTGGGCTTTTTCCATAATTTGGCTATTGTAGATAATGCTGCTATAAACATCAGGGTGGATGTATACCTTTGAATTAGTATTTTCATATTCTTTGGGTAAATACCAATAGTGCAATTGCTGGATGTATTTGATATATTTAAGACAACTGGACATTTTAAAAGGATATCAGCATTGTTCTCAATGGATCTATAACTTAGGTCTGAAGAAGACCATGAATGGTGCTAGCTCTGAATTAAGAATTTTAGTATAGACTAATTGGCACCTTTTGTAAGGTTCTTTCATTATACTTGCAAAGAATCTTTAAGACCTGGTTGACATTTTTGGAAAACTGAGAGCCAGAAATTTTATATATTTATCACCATCTAAGAATTTCACCATTATGATGATGTAGTCAAACAATGTTGTTAAACTGAAGTATGCACATTGGGCTTAAAAGGTAGAGGGAATTTCCAAACGGAGAGAGTTAAAGGGCAAGGACAAAGGAAGGAATGAGGTAAATAAACTGATTTGACCTGGGAACTCTAACATGATCTAGAATATGTGCACAGATTTTTAACTAGTCTCTATTGTGATCTCCTACTGCTTCAGAGTTCTGGAAAGATGTATATTAGGAAAGTGAGAAGACAAAGAAAAATTGCCTGGAAGATATTGTTGCTGAGTGGGAAGAAATGAGATTGATGGATAGCTAGAGCAGTCCATCACCGTCATCATTACCATCATCATCAGAAGCGTGATCTAACCCCACTTAATGCTTCTGTTGGATTGGGATTAAAATCACCTTTAATTGCTACCCATTCTTTATCTCAACTGGTTCTTTATTATCCCATTTTGTAGAAGATTATTGTCTTCAATGAAAGTATATGATACATTTGCTATGCAACATTTTAATGTTTCTTGTTTGGTGCCTGAAGAAATTTTGCTATGTGAAAAGTCACTATCACCCTTAACTGTAGCACTCTCCTCCAAGAGCAGTCAAATAAGGAAACCAATTATAGTGCCTTTTCTACCACACGTAGAGGTGAGAGTTCCACCAATCTGAAACTAAGTTAGCCATTCCAAACAATAGGAATGCATTATTGTGGAGTAAATAGAAAGTGATTCAAGTCTTTACCCTTAATTCCAACAAACTCACTTAAGTGACAAAAAGCATAGGGAATATAGTCAATAATATTTTAGTAACTTTGTATGGTGACAGATGGTAACTAGACTTACTGTAGAGATCATTTCATAATGTATAAAAATACTGAATCACTATGATGTACACCTGAAACTAATAGGATATTGTGTGCCAATTATACTTCCATTGGAAAAAAAAAAAGGATTTGATTCACTTTCTCTTTGAATCATATTAAATTTTTAGTGATGTGCATGTACCTCTGGGCAGGCAGGTTCTATTTCGATTCTCAAGTAAAAAAGCCAAATAAAATGTCTTAAGACATTCTTGGAACAGTTAGAAGTATGAAGTGCCAAAAAATTTCATGAGAAAAAGACAACCTGTTTTCTCAAGATTTCTAGTCCAGCTAGGGAAATTCAAGAAAGAGGAGATTCTTAACTCCTAACATTATCTTTAAAGAGTTTGTGGAAGAGAAAACAAAGACCAGAAGCTAGGTAACAGAAAGCAGAGTGGTAAAATGTTGCCCACCTGCTTCTTTGCTTGATAGAAGAGAAAGATAAAGTGTGTGCATGTGTGCATGCATGCTGGAGCACAGATATAAAGTGCAGGCCTTCAAGGGCTCAGGGTCAAAATAATGAGTATGCAAACTGGTTTGCTTCCAATTTCTAATTCTTTTCCAAGTCTTAAAATGGCTTAATGAATATAAACTATTCCAAATCATAATCTTTTTATTCATCAACATCTTTTTTATATATCTTTTCTTCAAACCATAACAAGGACTTTATTAAGCAGCAATACAAAGACCAAAAAATCCTCTGCAAATATTTTGAGTCAACATTTGATTTTTTAAGATCTGTCATTCTTACTTTTTTTTTTATCACGTATTAATTCACTTTTCTCCTCTCATCAGCAAATTTTCATTCCCCTCAAACCACACACTTATCTGTGGTTTCTTTCTTTTCTCTATTTCATCATTAATGTTACATCAGAACTTTATACAAAAGTAGCAATTTGTGAAATAGAATTTGATTTTCTTTAAGTTGTGTTTTTTCCATATATTCAATTATTTATTTTTTCCATTTCCCTTTTATCCTCCCTCTGCCCTTCCCACCTTTTATCCCATTTCCTTAGAAGAAAACAAACATTTATTATGTGCCTACTATTTGCCAAGCTCTTTGCTTTTCCCATTTGCAGATAAGAAAATGGGGGCTTAGAGAAGTTATGTAACTTGTCTACTAACTAAATAATTAATGGATGACTTGTTTGAAATCTTCATCTGCCTAACTCTAAAACCTTTTCTCTCTAGTATGCCTTGTTTTACCCACTGTAGGCATTCTGCAACTCTATTCATGCTTCCCACTTTTATTCCTTTCTCTTCTCTCTTCCTTGGCAGCACTTTTTTCTATGAACTTTACTTCTTTGTGCCTTCCCAGCTTTCTCTTGTTACCACTCAAATTCTTTTCCTTTTCTCCTAAATGATAGTTTTGTTTTTCTTCTAGTGAGAAAGCAGCATTTTTAGATTGAATGTCTTAAAATTGTTTATATCTCCTGGCCTTGTAATTCTAAATTTATTCTAAAGAAATCACCAGAGATGTATGTAAAATGTATACACAAGGAAGAAAATCCAAGCATTATTTGTAGTTTTGAAAATTAGAATAATTTAAGTGCTTAACAGTGGGGCTAAACAAATCCTAGAAGATATATTATATAATTGTCTATTATAGAGTTAAGTAAGGTAACAAATGCTTAATGACATAGAAAAATGTTCATCAAATATCATTTAAGAATTCATTTGTTATGAAAACTCATTTATGATAAAGTTATTCTTCACATAAAAGGAAATTAAACTACATATTTAATTTAAAGAAAAATGATACCTATGTATCTTCCACCCACTTATTAAAATGAACATTACGCCCGAAAAATGAACATTACCGGTTTCTTTAAATCTGCCTATATGACACCATATGATAGTAAGTGCAAAAAACAAAAAAGCATCTTAGAATATCATAAAAATGATAGTAGTATTTTCAGTATAACTTAATTCAGTGAAAAAACAAATGTAGGGTAGAAGACTGGAGATTTATATACTAAAATGTTAGCAGTTGTTACTTCAGGTTGATGGCTTTAAGGGTGAATTTAATTTTTTAATTTCTAATTTATGTTTCATTCTTTTGCAATGAACATTTAGTAGGTTTGTAGTAAAAATACATAACAAATGTTTTATATATACATGTAACTTTATTACTATCTTCAGTGAAAAGGGTAGATTGAAAAGTCAAGAAAATTCTTTTTTTTCCTTGGAGAGTGGGAAGACTACCATCAGAGACTGGAAAAAGGTTGTTTATGATTCACCATCAAGCACAAAGGTCTTTAATTATCATTTTTAATCAGTATAACAATATTATCCTTTTTGGCACAAGCTCTGTACTAGGTGAATGGTGCAAAAGAACCCTAACTGTGTACGTGTCCTAGGTATTTAGATTAGACAGAGGAGATTCTCTCTAGTTTCAACGGTCAAATAGCTTATCAAGGAGGAAGGCTTTGATTTGGGCTTTAAAGGATATACAAGATTTAGATCAGCATTGTCAAACTCTTTGGCCTTAGGACTCTTTTAAAATACTCTTCAAAATTATTGAGGACCCCAAAGAGTTTTTGCTTATGTGGGTTATATCTCTTTGTGTTTATCATATTAAATTAAAGTCAAGAAAATCAATAAGTATCTATTAATTTATTTTAAAATAATTACATGTTAACATATATAATATATTCTTATGAAAAATAGCTATTTTTCAAAACAAAACCAATTAATGAAAAAAATGCTTATTGTTTTACATTTTGTATTTTAATATATGACTTAATAGAATACAGCTGGATTCTCATATCTGCTTTTGTTGTGATATTACATCTCATATAGCCTCTGGAAAATTCCGTTGTACACTTGCAAAAGAATGAGAGTGAAAAGGCAAACAGTATCTTAGTGTTATTATGAACATAGTGTTCATATCGTGAGCCCCCTGAAAATCACTTTGAGAACTACTGATTAAAATAGACTGGGAGCAAAATAGAGGGATGGCATAATCTCAATGCTGGGAAAGCATAAGGCATATCAGAGAAAGTGAGCAGACCAGTCTGGTAGTTGTACAAGATTCATATAGGGGAAGGTAGGAGAGATAGGGCTAGCTAGATATGCGGGTTTTGGGGAATCATATTATGTCAATTAAAACATACCAGCTTCCTTATTTATGACTATAGTCATAGATCTCTATTTTTGGCTTCAGAAATTTCCAGGGCAAGAATGATAGAAGAGAAATGTACACTTGTTCCAGGCAATACTAATGTATGTGGTGGGCAGTTATTGATTTATTGATTGCTTTATTAATTCAATTTATTTGGTGTCTACTACATCCCCAGCATTAAGTAAGAACTAGTGATACAGAGATGAAAATGACATAATCCCTAACCTATAGCAGCTCTCAATTAAGTGGGAGAGTCAGATATTAAAAGATAAGTGATACATTCCTTAAACTGAAGGATCACAGAGCAGAGGGCAGCTAACTCTGGGAGGCATGGTGGACAGATTGTGGGGTGGATAGGAAGTCTTAAAAGTTGAAGTCCCAAATACCAGCGACCAATCATGTCTAACCATGGTGAGAAATACGAGAAGTACACGGATGACAATTACAGTATCAGAGTTAATAGTAGATCTGAGGTAATGCTCAGTACTACAGAATAATTTCCTGAATATATGTTCTCTTTTGGAAAGTAGAAATGTACAAATTCTTTCCCTGAAATTCCTACAGAATCTTTTCGCTGGCCGGCCTGGGTGATACCACCAATTACTTTAGTGTCTCTCTTCACTTGCCTCACCTTTTTCGGTGTTTTGGCTTTCTTCTGTGACTCAGTAACTAGAGTGAAGAGAAGGAAGAAATGTAATTACAAAGCTTTAAACCAGGTACTGAGAACACCTTTACCAGCCCAGATCATTATGAATAAGTAAATAAACAAAGAACCTGTCTCCCAGCACCACCTGCAGGGGATGAAGAAGTCTGCAGCAGAATTCAATACTTCTCTGCCAAATATCTTTAATCCAACATTCCTTTACTAAGCATCTACTAAGAGACTGATTTTAGTAGCTGAGGAGAACATAAAGATCAACAAGAGACCGTGCACCCGTCCCCTAAGGAACATTATTAGAATTGGGGGCTTTTTGTAGTGATTAGAGTAGCTTGGAAGGAACTGATTAAGAGAATCAGGTTTCTTTTGTGCAGATTGAATAATAAAGCAAATACTGCATTGCCTTTTTACATCTTCCATTGATAGAAACTAAGAACAAAGGTGATTTCACAGTTTTAAGTAGTGAAGTAATGAAGTCTGCTTTTGAGACTTCAAGTCTGTTGAGCTTATAACATAATGAGAAAGACCTGTGTTGCATACTAATTTATGTGGGCCAGTTAAGGTTGCTCTTTTCCTATTTTAAGGCTATCTCCAAACAGATGTCTTATGGGATAGTTCTCTGCTGGCTGTAAGAGGGATTGGATGGAAGAAGATACATGGCTTAGTATAAATCCATAAGCACCTATTTGAAATAAACTCAAAGTGTATTCTAGTAAGAGCCTTTTCCTTTCTTTATCAAATCATGTCCTAGGAGCTAGGAAGAAAGAGATTTCTAAAAGTTCCTAGACTTTTATAGACTTGCAAACAACTATGAAACATTTTTCTGATTTCTAGCATTTAAACTAGAAGGAGAATGCACCAGGTACACGAAAAGCAAAATAAATGAAATGAGCATTGCTAATACATCCTTAGAGCACAGAAAGACTTCTGCTGGGTAAGTGATAAAGAGTATGAATAAAGCTGATTTGCAGGATGGGTTTAATGTTTTTCTTTGTCTAGGTTTGGAGTCTTCTTATATAGACAGGCAGGGTTTTTAGGGGGAGCAGCCAGTCAGCTATTACACTTATCACCCATCCCACAACCCCAGACAATGCTTACATGACTTTGAGTAGTCATATTCTTATGTTTCCAGTCTTTTTAACTAAAGGCATTTGAACTTCCTAATGCAGATTAAGTCTTGAATCAACACTCCCAATTAGACCTCTTTCCAAACTCACACCACGAGTTATAAAAGCAATGGCATGGACTGATAAGTAAAATAATACACTGTTAGTAAGAGAATCTTAGATATTATGTAGTCTAGTATTCTCAAAGTGTGGGTCCTCTATCTGCAGAAGAATTTCTTGCCTCATTACAAATGCAGACTCTCGAGCTACACATCAAACCTAATCAATTTCAATCCCTAGGGGTGGCATCCAAGAATCTGCGTTGTTAACCAACTCCTTAAACTGATATGCACATTAAGGTTTGGGAACCACTCATCTCATCACATCGCTTCATGTTACACATGAGGAAATAATAGCAGAGAAGTCAAGTGATTTGGCCAAAGTGACACCACCATCCAGAGGCAGGAAATGGACTCAAATCTTTTGACTCCCAGATTCGAATTTTTTCAACTATAAGTACTTTGTATTTATTTGTAAATTCCCAATAGATTTCAATGAAAAAAATTTGAGTTCTTTGTTCCTTGACATTCCCCCCAAATTTAATACTAATAACTTACCATTAGTAAGTTCCCAGTACTTGCTGAATAAGCTGTTGCCTTGAAATTTAAGGACTATCAACTATAGAAGCTTGTGGACAAAGGTATTTTGTTATCTTGTTACTAACCCATTCCCCACCACAATAAGACAAACAAGATCATTTATCAACAAGAACAAATATTCATTTTTCTTAAATCGCAAGAGAACAATAAAATGTCAACAGAAAACCCTGCTACCAGTGTTAAACAAGAATATCCCACCTTCTATAACAACATACCATATGGTATTTCCCTACCTTGTTCAGTATTTAACCTAACAATTTATTGCTGGGCGTCTTGGCAGCAAGCTGTGCAAGTCGAAGTGGAATCTGATTGAGGTGAGTTAATTAATGTGGTGGCAGCTTGGAATGTTGTCCAGCTGCCAGTGAGAATTATGTTTGTTTGCCTTTGGCCCAAGTGTGAAATGGCTGGCTGTTGATTTCAGAAGTGTGAGTGTACATTTTTATATCTCACACGAATGAATACATTTTTTGTATCCTACACATTTGGGGAAATGCTAAAATTTATTGGGTAATGTTATTTACCACTTGTGTGGCAGAAAGAGAAAAGTGGAATTTTGCCCCAGAGGTTGACTTTACATCTGTAGAAAAAGCAAAAGCAGGTGGCATATAAATCTATGAACAGGTAAATAAGCCATCTGAAATTAGGTCATCTGGGCTAATGTTTTCAGGAATAACTTTAAAAAGGAGGTAAGCAAGATTTGAACCAGAAAAGAATAACTCTTGTAATGATAAAAGGATTCTGAAAATAGAAAACGTAATTTTAAATTTCTCTTGAAAAGAATGGCTTTTGGATTTACTACGTAGTTACATTTAGAATCTTTATTTTCTTTTTACCAAACACAACCCTCTATTGAAGACATCATCTCTCTGTGCAATCCTCCTTTCTATCAACAAAGATGAGTGATTTCCTGTGACGTGTTTTTGATGTAAATGTACTGTATCGTTTTGGCCATTGTTACTGATATGAGCAGGGGTTCTCCAAGTCTGGTCGTCAATAACTGACATGAAACCAACACAGTTCAAAGTATACTCGCAGGGTGTCAGATATTACTGTTCCCCTACTATTTTTTCTATGTAAAATACCAGTAAGATAAAATGACTTGAACAAAGTTTACTTTAATACACATTTCCTTCTTTTATTCCATCATTTTGAAGACATTTAAAATACACTAGTACTAAAGGAAATGGCAGGCAGGTGAGAGCAAATAATACGAAGAAACATTTGCAAACCTAACAAAACAAGTATTACCACAATGCCTGTTTGGAAGTTTTGATGTTGCCATGAGAATATTAATAGAACTTAAAGCAGAAGTGTTTACACTTTGGAAGATACTAAACAAAATTAGTTTGTCAAGGGAAACACTAGCAAAAATAGTATTTTAAATGTAGAAAGTATGGAAGTGTATAGAAAAAAAACCAGAATGCAGTTCTTACCTCCTTTAATCTAAGAAAATACGATGATAGCTCTAAAACTTTTCTTCAGATAGGTGAGTGTTACTTCGAGGTTTAGATTTCATTTTATTGAAAGTTAAGGAAAGGTAATTTTTTTGGTTACATGCCAAATATTAGAATATGATGATGTATCCTTTTTCACCGAGGGTATTTGCTATAGTATCATTTATGATGCTTTTTCCATGCTAAAAATTTTTAGTACTAGAAGGGATTATTGTGATTAAATATATAGCTACAGTTAGCTACTGGTTACTGTATTATTTTTCTTTATTTGATATGGCAATTTAAAATATGAGAGACATTTTGTGCCTCCCTTTCACATAAAAAGTAAAAAAAAAAAAACCTGGTAAATATTATTTCACTTCTCACATTATAGTGTTATCATATCCTTGACTTTCAGGCCAAAGTAAGCCTCTGAGTCTTGTTTTAGATTATATTACTGTCAGCGTGAATAAGAAATCAAACATTTTAATCTAATATACACCCTATGGGCATCCCATAAGGTCAGACTTACCACAGATAGCTGACCAGAGAATGAATTTTTATAAATTACTTAGTTGCTGTTAAACTTTTTAAAATTTAATCTGGCATGGATATATTAGACAAAATATTTTCCCCTTAAACTTTCCTGATGTTGGGGTGCCTGGGTGGCTCAGTCGTTAAGCGTCTGCCTTCGGCTCAGGTCATGATCCCAGGGTCCTGGGATCCAGGCCCACATCGGGCTCCTGGCTCTGTGGGGAGCCCGCTTCTCCCTCTCCTCCCTGCTTGTACTCTCTCACTGTCTCTCCTTCTCTCTCTCTCGAATAAATAAATAAAATATTAAAAAAAAAAAAAACTTTCCTGATGTTTATGGTATGTTTACAAGTATATAATAACTACGGAGAATACCCTTACCCTAAATTTGATCATTGCTCTCACATAAACTTACACTTACAAAGTTAATGTATTAAATGCTTTTGGTGAAATGCTAAGCTTGAAAAGGTGGGTTTTGTTTTAGAAAGATTAGGGCCAACTAATATTAAAGAAGGGTACTCAAATAATTCTACATTTTAACACTACATTATAATTTTTCAAAATACTATGAAAAATTGTATACTTTCTTTTTTTTAAGATCTTATTTATTTATTTGAAAGAGAGAGAAAGCGTGCACATGAGCTGGGGGGGAGGGGCAGAGGGAGAGGCAGACTCCCTGCCTGGCAGGGAGCCCAACCCAGGGCTTGATCCCAGGACCCTGGCATCATGACCTGAGCCAAAATCAAGAGTAGGACATTCATCCAACTGGGCCACCCAGGCACCTCCAAAATTATACACTTCCAATGTACAAAGTGATACATCAATGGGGAATGATATAAGCTTAAATAAAGTCAGTTCTGTGTCAGAGGTAATTTATAAGAAATTTTAACTACCTTCAGTTACTGAGTTTTGCCTGCACTTTCTGCAGCCTCCTAAGTTCTGTGTGATAACATTTGAATTGTTATAATGAAACGTTAAAATGATTGAAATTTAAAAATTATTCTCATTTTAGTGAACTTGAAGTTTTGTTAAGCATTAAGAATTAATTTGAATACTTTTTCATTTTTCCATGTGTTCTTTTCAGATATAGCTGGATTAATGAAGGAATAGAACCATGGATTCATAGACCTTTAGATGTTAAAGAGACTTCAGGTTTCTCAGTCTGTGAAATATAAGGTGAGTAAGCCTATGTTTAAGATTTAAAGCGAATCGTGGGTGGAGTCAGGTTTGGGACTCAGATCTGTAAGTCCAGTGTGCTTTCCATCTGCATTAAATATTTCTTTAATAACAATATATTTTATTTTTAGAACAGTTTTAGGTTTATAGGAAAATGCTGAAGACAGATATCCCACACCCAGTCCCCCTTATTATTTACATTATACATTAATATGGTACATTTGTTACCATCAATGAACCCATACGTTTTTAGATTTCTTTACTCTTTACCTAACGTTCTAATGACCCCATCCTGGGTCCCACATTACATTTGGTTGTCTTATCTCCTTATACTCCTCTTGGTTGTGACAGTTTCTCAGACTTCTCTTTTCTTATTTTCAATGACCTTGACAGTTTTGAGAAGTCCTGTCAGGTATTTTGTAGACTGTCCCTCATTTGAGATTTGCCTGATGTTTTTCTCATGATTAAATTTTTCTGGGTTTGTAGGAGAAAGACCACAGATATAAAGTGCCATTATTATCAATCATATCAAGGATATAGACTATCAATATGACTTATCACTTTTGGTGTTGACCTTAATTGGATGGTAGTGTCTGTCAGGTGTTTCCACTGTAGAGTTACTCCCGCTGCCCTCTTCCACCTTTTTGTACCATGCACTTTGGAAGAATTCACTGTGTGCAGCTCACACTTAGCAAGTGAGGAGTTATGCTCCTACTCCTTGATGGTGGTGTATATGCATAAATTATTTGGAATTCTTCTGCAAAGGAGATTTGTCTCTTCTCCCTCATTTATTCATTTATTCAATTTGTTAAACTCAGTATAGACTCAAGGATATTTGTTTTATGTTCTGAGTAAAAAAATCCAAATATAAATCCAATATACGTATCCCCCACTTTTTGAAAGTTCACATTACACCACTTTGTTTTTACAAGAGACCTTGTTAGTACATTTTTTTTTTTTTTTTGCTAACTGAAAGAAATCCGAAGAGGATTTTCACTTTTACAAAAAAGGACGAAAAGCTAAAATAGCATTCAGCGTTTGTTTTGCAACGAGCTGTTACAAAGCAGCGTGCACCCGAGCGGTGAAAGCAACACTGTCAATCTCCTAACCCTGGGAACTACACTCAGCATCTCAGCATCAGGCCACCACAGCTTTGACCCATGTCGGTGAGCCTGTGTGCTTTATCTCAATTTATTTTGTGCATCTGTTAGCAAGATGTGCCCTAAGATTTCAGAGAAGCTGAAGAGAGGCTATTTTTGGGGTCTGAGAACTCTCAAAGATTTTTTCCACATAAATTAATGGTATTTGCTTCTTCACTTTACACCATTTTGGCTTACAAAATGTTTCATGAGAACACTCTATTTTTGGTTAGGAGGGGAAACCTGTACTGCTCGAAGACTAATTGACCATATAGTTGTGGGTTTATTTCTGGGTTTTCTATTCTGTTCTATTAATCTATGTGTCTATTTTCATGCCAGCAGCATACTGTTTTAATTACTACCGCTTTGTAATATAACTTGAAGTCTGGAATTGTGATGTCTCCAGCTTCATTTTTCTTTTTCAAGATTGCTTTGGCTATTTGGGGTCTTTTATGGTTCCATACAAATTTTAGGGTTGTTTCTTCTAGTTCTGTGAAAAATGCTTGTGTATTTTGATAGGGATTGCATTAAACGTATAGATTGCTTTGAGTAGTATAGACATCTTAATAATATTTGTTCTTCTAACCCATGAGCATGGAATGTCTTTACATTTCTTTGTGTCATCTTCAATTTCTTTCATCACTGTTTTATAGTTTACAGAGTACAGATCTTTCATCTCTCTAGTTAGGTTTATTCTTAGAAATTTTACCATTTTTGGTGCAACTGTAAATGGGATTGTTTTCTTAACTTCTCTTTCTGCTGTTTCGTTTAGTATATAGGAATGCAACAGATTTCTACAGATTGATTTTGTATCCTGCAATTTTACTGAATTCATTTATGATTTCTAGGAGTTTTTTTGGTGGAATCTTTAGGGTTTTCTAAATATAGTATCATGTCATCTGCAAATAGTGATAGATTTACTTCGTCCTTACTGATTTGGATGCCTTTTATTTCTTTATGTTGTCTAGTTGCTGTATATAGGACTTCCAGTACTATGTTGAATGAAAGTGGTGAAGAGTGGACATCCCTGTCTTGTTCCTGATCTTAGGGGAAAAGCTCTCAGTGTTTACCCATTGAATATGTTGTTGGCTGTGGGTTTTTCATATAAGGCCCTTATTATGTTGAGGTATGCTCCCTCTAGGCCTACTTTGCAGAGAGTTTTTATCATGAATGGATGATATACTTTGTTGAATGCTTTTTCTGCATCTATTGAAATGATCGTATGGGTTTTATCCTTTCTCTTATTGATGTGACATATTGATGTGACATTGATTGTTTTGTGAATATTGAAACACCTTTGCATCCCAGGAATAAATTCTACTTGATTATGGTGTATGATTTTTTACTGTATTGTTGGATTCAGTTTGCTACTATTTTGTTGAGGATATTTTCATCTATATTCATGAGAGATATTGGCTTGTAGTTCTCTGTTTTTTGTGGTGTCTTTATCTGGTTTGGTATCACTGTGGCCCAGTAGAATGAATTTGGAAGTTTTCTTTTCTATTTTTTTGGAATAGTTCGAAAAAAATAGGTATTAACTCTGCTTTAAATGTTTTGTAGAATTTGCCTGTGAAACTGTCTGGTCCTGGACTTTTGTTTTGGGGGAGATTTTTGATTACTGACTCAATATCATTGCTGGTAATTGGTCTATTCAAATTTTCTATTTCTTCCTGCTTTAGTTTTGGTAGGTTATGTGTTTCTAGGAGTTTATCCATTTCTTCTAGGTTGTTCAATTTGTTGGCATTAAGTTCTCATCATATTCTGTTACAATTGTTTGTATTTCTGTATTGTTGGTTGTTATTTCTCCTCTTTCATCAGTGATTTTGTGTATTTGGGTTCTCTCTCTCCTTCTCTTTATGGGTCTGGCTAGAGGTTTATCTATTTTGTTGATCTTTCCAAAGAATCAGCTCTTGTTTTCATTGATCTGTTCTATTATTTTTTTTTTTTTAGTTTCTATATTATTTATTTCTGCTCTAATCTTTATTATTTCCTTCGTTCCTTTTACTGGCTTAGGGTTTTATTTGTTCTTCTGTTTCTAGCTCCTTTAGGTATAAG
This sequence comes from Phoca vitulina, assembly GCF_004348235.1. Lineage (NCBI taxonomy): Eukaryota > Metazoa > Chordata > Mammalia > Carnivora > Phocidae > Phoca > Phoca vitulina. The sequence continues at coordinate 44,781,821 of NW_022589728.1, forward strand.
TTTAGGTTGTTTACTTGAGATTTTTCTTGTTTCCTGAGGTAGGCCTCTATTGCCATAAGCTTCCCTTTTAGAACCACTTTTGCTGCATCCCAAAGGCTCTGGACAATTGTGTTTTCATTTTCATTTGTTTCCATGTAATTTTTGATTTCTTCTTTGATTTCCTGGTTGACCCATTCATTGTCTAGTGGCATGTTATTCAACCTCCATGTGTTTGTGCTCTTTTCAGATTTTTTCTTGTGGTTGATTTCTAGTTTCATAGTGTTGTAGTCAGAAAAGTTGCATGGTATGACTTCGAGTTTTTTGAATTTGTTGAGGCTTGTTTTGTGGCCTAATATGTAATCTGTTCTGGAGAATGTTCCATGTGCACTTGAGAAGAATGTGTATTCTGCTGTTTTAGGATGGGATATTCTGAATATATCTGTTAAACCCATCTGGTCCAGTGTATCATTCAAAGCCACTGTTTCCTTGTTTATTTTATGTTTGAATGATCTGTCCATCCATGTAAATTCAGTGTTAAAGTCCCCTACTGTTATTGTATTACTATCAATTAGTTCCTTTATGTTTGTTATTAACTGTTTTGTACGTGTGTGTGCTTCCATGTTGGGTGAATAAATATTTATAATTGTTAGATCTTCTTGTTGAATTGTCCCCTTTATTATTATATAATGTCCTTCTTTGTCTCTGGTCTTTGTTTTAAAGTCTATTTTGTCCAATGTAAGTATTGCTACCCCAGCTTTCTTTTGACAACCATTTGCATGATAAATATTGCTCCATCCCCTCACTTTCATTCTGCAGGTGTCTTTTGGCATGAAATGAGTATCTTGTAGGCAGCATATAGATGGGTCTTGTTTTTTTAATCCATTCTGACATCCTATGTCTTTTGATTAGAGTGTTTTGTCCACTTACATTCAAAGTAATTATTGATAGATATGTATTTATTGCCATTTTTAAGCTTGTTTTGTGGTTGTTTTTATAGATTTTCTCTGATCCTTTCTTCTCTTGCTCTTTTCATGGTTTGTTGACTTTCTTTAGTGATACACTTGGATTCTTTTTCTTTATCCTTTGCATATCTGTTACCGGTTTTTGATTTGTGGTTACTGTTAGGTTTATATATAACATCTTTTGCATATAGCTGTCTATATTAAGTTGATGGTCACTTAAGTTTGAACTCATTCTTTACTATTCTGCCCCCCATGTTTTAGGTATATGTGTCATGTTATACATCCTTTTATTTTATGAATCCCTTGACCGATTTTTACAGAAATACTTATTGTTATGCCTTTGTGCTTTTTACTTTTCATACTCTCACTTATGGTCTTTCCTTTGCACTCAAGAGTCCCCTTTAATATTTTTTGTAAGTCTGGTTTAGTGGCCTTGAACTACTTTACTTTTTGTCTGAGAAACTCTTTATCTTTCTTTCTATTCTGAATAATAGCCTTTCTGGATAGAGGATTCTTGGTTGCAGATTTTTCCCTTCTAGCACTTTGAATATATCATGCCACTCCTTTCTGGCCTGTAAAGTTTCTCCTGAAAAATTTGTTGATAGCCTTATGGGGTTTCCCTTGTATGTAACTGTTTTTCTTTTCTCTTCCTGCTTTTAACATGTTTTTCTTTATCACTACTTTTTGCCATTTTACTATGTGTCTTGGCCTGGACCTCCTTGGGTTGAATTTTTGGGGGGATCCCTGGGCCTCCTGGATCTGGATATCTGTTTCCTTCCCCAGATTAAGGAAGTTTTGAGCTATTTTTTCATCAAATAAATTTTCTGTCCCCTCTATGTCCCTTCTTCTTCTGAGGTCCCTATAATGCAAATGGTATAATGCTTGATGGAGTCACTGATTCCCTAAGATTATTCTCAATTTGCATAATTTTTTTCCTCTTCTTTGCTCAGCATGGTTATTTTTCATTACTCTGTCTTCCCACTCCTTAATTTGTTCCTCTGCTTCATCTAGCCTATATATTCCATAAAGTGTATTTTTAGTTTCAATTATTGTGTTCTTGATCTCTAATGGTTCTTTTTTTTATCTCTGTGTTAAGGTTCTCACTGATGTCCTCTACTCTTCTCACATCCCATGAGTATCTCTATGATCATTACTTTAATACATTCTTTTTTTTAAAGATTTATTTATTTGAGAGAGGGAGAGCATGAGCATATGAATTGGGGAGAGGCTGAGGGAGAGAATCTTCAAGCAGACTCCCTGCTGAGCATGGAGCCTGATGTGGGGCTTGATCTCACAACTCATCAGATCATAACCTGAGCTGAAACCAACAGTCGGACACCTAACTGACTGAGCCACCGAGGCGCCCCTTTAGGATCATTACTTTAAATTCTCTGTCAGGCATATTACTTAAAATCCATTTTGCTTAGGTTACTTGCTGTGGTTTGGTCCTGTTCTTTCATGTGGGACATATTTCTCTGTCTCCTCATTTTGTCTAACTCTCTGTGTCTGTTTCTCTGTGTTAGGAAAGTGAGCTACTTCTCTTGCTCTTAACGATAATAGCCTTATGAAGAAAAGAACCTGTGGTGTCCTGAGTGTAGTGTCCCCTGTTCCCCAGGATCCGATGTTTCCATGAGTGTCTCCTATGCATGTTGCCTGTGCTCTGCTATTGAGTCTTGGCCTCCTTTTCTTTCAATCCGTTTGTTTGCAGAGGCTCACTTTGCATATTGTGGGCAGTGTTTGGTCCCCAGCAGGGGTGGGGCATGTTTTAACAAGGTGTGTAGTGGTCTGCTTGTACAATGAGACCTGCCCCCACCACAGTTGGAACTGAGGTCCTGCAAAACATGTGGGTGGGGGGATGTGGTTTGGCAGGGTTTGCACCAGTCTTCTGGGGGAGGGGGCCTGCAGCACTGAGACTGAGGCTAGTATGACTGGGAAGGGCAGATCCATGGAAGTGAGCAGGCAGGGGAGGGGAGGATAGGGCTTGGTGTAAGCAAGTTATTTCCCACAGGTGGCTGTTGTTTATGCTGAGGGGGGCAGGAGAAGGAAATGGCACATGCCAATTCCTTTGTTCCTGGAGGGGTCTCCTCATGATCCCTGTCTCTCTGGCCACACTCTAAGATGAGCAAATCACTCTCCCTCCCGTCTGCCCCCAGTGTTTTTCAAATGACTTCTTCCATGCTGTATGTGCAATAGTTGTTTGTCTGTTGTCTCTTTAAGGGCTGGACTCCTCTTCCTAATGCCCTCCAGGTTTTGCCAGAGCTAAGCTGCAGATTTTTAAAATTCCAGGCTTTAAGTCCTACTGGTTGATAAGAACTCACGAGATTCAGTCCCTCTCACTTTCAAGGGCAAATATTATGGGGATTTGTCCTTCCCATTTCTGGGCTCCCTGTTGTGAAAGTCTTTTTTTCTGCTCTTCTCCATGCCACTGGCTCCCTCCCCAGTGTGGATGGCCCTGGTCCATTTCACTCCCAAACAGTATCTTCCCCCTTCCTATCTTCTTCGATGGTTTCTTCTCTACCTTTAGTTGTGGAGTTCATTCTGCCAGTCTTTAGATCTTTTTCTGGGTTATTTACACTGATGTGTTATCCATGGGGGGAGGCAAGCTTAAGGTCTCTAACTCCACCATCTTTAGGTCTTTGAGTATATTTAAGACAGTTAATTTAAAGTCTTTGCTCCCCCTCCCCCCCAAAAATAAAGGCTTTGTCTAATATGTCCAATGTCTAGGCTTCTTTAGGGATGTTTTCTGTCACTTTTGTCCTGTGAATGGGCCACATTTCACTGTTTCTTTGTATCCCTTGTGATTTTTTTGTCAAAAACTGGACATTTTGGAAACTAATGATGTACTATATGTTGGCTAACTGAATTTAAACAAAAAAACTGGACATTTTGAATATTATAACTCTGGAAATCAGACACTTACCCCTCCTCAGAGTTTGCTGTTGTTGCTTGTTGAGGGCCGTAGTCATTCACATTTCTAGTGACTTTCCCATACTATTTTTGCAAAGACTGTATTTCTTATTCATGTGTGATTACCTAAGTCTCTGTTACATTATCTCAGTGGTCAGCCAGAGACCTGATAGAGATTTCTTTAAATGCTTGGAGCTTAAAAGGAAAAAAAAAAAATACTCTCCTTATTTTTGCAGATTAGCATTGAGCAGAGGCAATCCTTCAATGCTTGGAGAGGCCACCTATAATGCTGATTCAGCTTTTACTCCTGTTCACATGGACCCTAAAGATCAGCAAGATATAGAAGCTTTTAGGGTCCACTCAGGTCTTTTCTGAGTTGCACTGAGCTCTGGGCATGCATGTTGCATGTACCAATACTTTATCCCTTTTATTGCTAAATAGTATTCCATTGTATGATATACCACATTTTATTTATCCATCCATCACTTGATGGACATTTGGATTATTTCCACTTTTTGGCTCTTATAATGTTCTATGGCATTGTGGACTCATTTCTATTTTAAAAATGGATGATTTAGATAAGTTGATACACAATGAACTGAATATATTTTAAATTAATAATTAAATGAATTTTGAAATATGTATAAATCTGTGAATTTATCACCATAATTAAGAATAGAAGCATTTCCATCACCCTCAAAAGTTTCCAGTGGCCCTTTGTAATCCAGTGCAACTCTGAAACCCTGTTTGCCTGCACTCACTGATCTACTTTCTTTTACTAAACATTTCTAGAATTGTATATTAGCGGAATAACATTTTATTGCTCTTTTTATTTGGTTCCTTTCACTCAGCATAATCATTTTTATTTTCTTCCATGTTGTTTCATATATCAATAGTTCCTCATTTATTCCTGAATAGTATTCCCATTGCATGTCTATATCACATCTTATTTATCCATTCATCTTTTGAATCTTTGGATTTTTTCTACCTTTTAAGCTATTACAAATGATCCTGTTTGAATGTTTTTCAAATTTTTTTGCAGACTTATTCTTTCATTTCTCTATGGTAAATACCTTGGAGTAGAATAGCTGGTTTGTATGGTAGGTATATGTTTAACTTTTTAGGAAACTGCCAAACTGGTTTCCAACAATGAAAAACAATGGCTTTTCCCACAACAGCCAACTATTGTATCATTTTACATTCCTACCAACAGTATATGAAAGTTCCAGTTGCTCTATATCCTCACCAACACTTGGTATGGTCAGTCTTTTAAATTTTAGCCATTTTAGTGTGTATTTTATTGTGGTTTTATATTACATTTTACTAATGACAAATAATGTTGAGCATCTTTTTTATGTACTCATTTTCCATACATACATCTTCTTTGGTGAAGTGCAATTTCAAATCCTTTACCCATTTTTAAATTGTGGTGTTTTTTTTATTATTATTATTGAGATTGAGGGGTATGAGTTCTCAATATATTCCAAATGAAGGTCCTTTGTTGGATATATATTTTTTAAATATTTCAGTTTGTGGCTTGACTTTTCATTTTCTTAGCAGTACCTTTATCAAATTAAGGGCCTGCATGTAGATAAAGAAGGAAGTCTTTGTATGGCCACAGTTCATGTGGAAGACATGTGAGTTTTAGTTGATCATGGTGTTAATACAAGTTAAGGGTGTGATGTGGCTAATGAACTCAGGTTTCACTTATGAGTACATCTTGTGGATAATGAAAAGTAATATTCTTATGGTACTTTGTACTGATCATATCACATTATTATTTTCAATTCTGGGACTAAGTGTTAAATGGAACATTGTCAAACTTAAGTACATTCAGAGGAAGTAGATTAGGATATTAAGAAGACCCAAAGAGCAAAGATTGAAGGAATGTGGGATAGTCTAGAAATGAAAGGACTAAAAGGAGACAGAAATTTTTTAAAATTTGAAGGTCTTGCAGAGTAAAAGTAGAATAGTTAAGAGTATGGGATATATATTCAAAGAGACATGGATTCAAATACTGGCTACTCCTCTTAATAGCTATGTGCTATTAGGCATGGTTCTTAAAGGCTGTCTAAGTTTTCTCACTGTTAAAATTCACAGTACTTATTAAATACTCAACAAATAATATTATTAATCCCACTATGTGACAGTAAGTGATGCTATGAATCATTTATTACATTATTATTTATTAACTTCTAGTAAATCAAAGGATAATCAAGACATTCATTATACTATGGCATCCTTAACAAAGATGGCACTTCATTTGTAAGGTGCATCAGTGTTATTAGTTACTGTTTAAGAAATTGCCCAAATCTAGCAGATTAAAATAAATATTTATGCTCTCACAATTTCTGTTGTGGTTTAGGAATTCAGGAGCAGCTCATCTGGGTGGTTCTGGCTCAGGGTCTCTCATGAGGTTGCAGTTAAGAAGCCAGGGCCGCACTCATTTTAAGGCTGACTACTGACAGAAAACCCCAGTTCCCTCTTTGCTGTTGGCAGGAGGCCTCAGTTTCTTGCCATGTGGACTTTTCCCTAGTGCAGCTTGACTGTTCTCATGTCATGGCAGCAGGCTTCTTCCAGAGCAAGTAATCCCAGTGAAAGAGCAAGGAAGAAGCCACAATGCTTTTTATGTTCTCATTTCAGAAATCACATTGTCACTTCGGCCTCCTTATAGCTCTCAAAAATGAGTCACTAAATACAACTCATATTCAAAGGGAGGGCAATTAGTTTCCACTTTTTAAAAGAGGAAGGATATTAAAGGATATGTGCACATATTTTAAACCCCTGCAACCAACGAGGATATTTGTGCAGAAAAAGATTTTAAGGATATATCTGGTGTTGCGGGGTTAGGAAAGAGAAGTGTTTTTAGGACTAGTGTCCCTAACCAGGTTTCTGGATATAGATTTCCTATAAAATCACCCCAACAAATCTCTTTTGCCTCAGTTTTCTTCCTAAAATATTGGGTCTACCCCAGGTAAATAATTGAAATGTCCAGACTTTCCTTGTAAAAGAGTCCCCATTGGGTTTTTCTCTTAAGTCTCTTGGCCATTCAAGATAAGAATCTTAATTTGTATTCTTCTGCTAGCTCAGGGTTAATCTTCATGTTATACGAAGAACATCTCCCCTGCCAATATGACTTAGTGTATTAGTTTACTGTGGCTGCTGTAACAAATTGCTACAAATGGGTGGGTTAAAAACAACAAAATTTATTCTCTTGTAGTTCTGGAGGCCAGAAGTCTGAAATCAAGGTGTCAGCAAGGTTGCACTTCCTCTAGGGTCTGTAGGGGAATGATCCATTTCTGCCTCTTCCAGCTTCTGGTGGCTCTTGGCATTCCTTGATACATAGCTCCATCACTTTAGTCTTTGCCTCCATGGTCACATTGCCTTCTTTTCTGTGTTATTTTCCTTTGTCTCATTTTTTTTAAAAAAATAAACTTCATTTTCAAAGTTTCAGAATTTTAATTATAAATGTGCAGAATTTCATCCAAGTTTGTCACCAGTTTCATCCAAGTTTCCACCAAGGGCTCAAGAAATCAAGGTCTCTGGAATTATCAAAGCCTAACTACTATTTTTAAAGACTTTAATGCTTACAATGCATGAATAGGTAATGTGGACCCATTACAAATTTCAATTTTTAGTCAATTGATCTCATTTGATTATTAATAGCCAATTATAGAAAATTCAATTCAACCAGGTATCTGCATAGGTAATGCAGACAAAGACTTTGTAAACTAGTGAAAACTATGCAACTTTTAGGTATTATTAATGTCTACACGTAGTCAACACTGCATTTTATTTTATTTTTTTACTAATTTTTTTCCATTAGACTTTTTAAAAATTGAATTTTAAATTTTTTATAAGTGACATACAATATCCTATTAGTTTCAGATATACATCATGGTGATTCAGTATTTTTATACATTAGGAGATGATCCCCATGATAAGTCTGGTTGCCACCTGTCACCATACAAACTTAATATAATATTATTGACTATATTCCCTATGCTGTACATTACATCCCCATGACTTATTTTATAATTGGAAGTTTGTACCTCTTAATCCTCTTAATCCTCTTCACCTATTTCACTCTTCCCCGCAGTAGCCAACAGTTTGTTTCCTGTATTTATGAATCTGTTTGTTTATTTATTTTGTTTTTGAGGTTCCACATATAAGTGAAATCATATGGTATTTGTCTTTGTCTGACTTATGTCACTTATCACAACATGCTTTAGGTTCATCCACGTTGTTGCAAATGGCAGGATTTCATTCTTTTTATGACTGAGTAATATCCATTGTATATACCATATCTTCTTTATCCATTCACCTATTAATGGACACTTGGGTTGCTTCCATATCTTGGCTATTGTAAAATAATGCTGCAGTGAACATAGGGGTGCGTATATCCCTTCAAATTGGTGTTTTAATTTTCTATGGATAAGTACCCCAAAGTGGAATTGCTGGATTATATGGTAGTTCAATTTTTAACTTTTTGTTTAATTTTTGTTTTGGTTTTGTTCACTCTTATAAGGACACATTATTGGATTTAAGGCCTATTTGGAAAATCCAGGAGAAACTCTTCTCAAAATTCTTAATCACATATTTTGCCATGTAAGGTAATTTTTAATCTTTTGCCATATAAGGTAATATTCATAGGTTCTGAGGATTAGAATATGGTCATATCATTTTGCAGGGCCACCATTCAGCCCATTACACCTAGTCACTATTTTTTTTTTTTTTTTTTTAATTTTTTTATTGTTATGTTAATCCCCATACATTACATCATTAGTTTTAGATATAGTGTTCCATGATTCATTGTTTGTGCATAACACCCAGTGCTCCATGCAGAATGTGCCCTCCTCAATACCCATCACCAGGCTAACCCATCCTCCCAACCCCCTCCCCTCTAGAACCCTCAGTTTGTTTTTCAGAGTCCATCGTCTCTCATGGTTCTTCTCCCCCTCCGATTTCCCCCCCTTCATTCTTCCCCTCCTGCTACATTCTTCTTCTTCTTTTTTTCTTTCTTAACATATATTGCATTATTTGTTTCAGAGGTACAGATCTGAGATTCAACAGTCTTGCACAATTCACAGCGCTTACCAGAACACATACCCTCCCCAGTGTCCATCACCCAGTCACCCCATCCCTCCCATCCCACCCCCCACTCCAGCAACCCTCAGTTTGTTTCCTGAGATTAAGAATTCCTCATATCAGTGAGGTCATATGATACATGTCTTTCTCTGTTTGACTTATTTTGCTCAGCATAATACCCTCCAGTTCCATCCACGTCGTTGCAAATGGCAAGATCTTATTCCTTTTGATGGCTGCATAATATTCCATTGTATATATATACCACATCTTCTTTATCCATTCATCTGTTGATGGACATCTTGGCTCTTTCCACAGTTTGGCTATTGTGGACATTGCTGCTATAAACATCGGGGTGCATGTAGCCTTTCGGGTCCCTACTTTTGTATCTTTGGGGTAAATACCCAGTAGTGCAATTGCTGGATCATATGGTAGCTCTATTTTCAACTTTTTGAGGAACCTCCATACTGTTTTCCAGAGTGGCTGCACCAGCTTGCATTCCCACCAACAGTGTAGGAGGGTTCCCCTTTCTCCGCATCCTCGCCAACATCTGTCATTTCCTGACTTGTTAATTTTAGCCATTCTGACTGGTGTGAGGTGGTATCTCATTGAGGTTTTGATTTGGATTTCCCTGATGCCGAGCGATATTGAACACTTTTTCATGTGTCTGTTGGCCATTTGGATGTCTTCTTTGGAAAAATGTCTGTTCATGTCTTCTGCCCATTTCTTGATTGGATTCTTTGTTCTTTTGGTGTTGAGTTTGATGAGTTCTTTATAGATTTTGGATACTAGCCCTTTATCTGATATGTCATTTGCAAATATCTTCTCCCATTCTGTCGGTTGTCTTTTGGTTTTGTTGACTGTTTCCTTTGCTTTGCAAAAGCTTTTTATCTTGATGAAGTCCCAATAGTTCATTTTTGCCCTTGCTTCCCTTGCCTTTGGCGATGTTTCTAGGAAGAAGTTGCTGCGGCTGAGGTCGAAGAGGTTGCTGCCTGTGTTCTCCTTTAGGATTTTGATGGACTCCTGTCTCACATTGAGGTCTTTCAACCATTTGGAGTCTATTTTTGTGTGTGGTGTAAGGAAATGGTCCAGTTTCATTCTTCTGCATGTGGCTGTCCAGTTTTCCCAACACCATTTGTTGAAGAGACTGTCTTTTTTCCATTGGACATTCTTTCCTGCTTTGTCAAAGATTAGTTGACCATAGAGTTGAGGGTCCATTTCTGGGCTCTCTATTCTGTTCCATTGATCTATGTGTCTGTTTTTGTGCCAGTACCATACTGTCTTGATGATGACAGCTTTGTAGTAGAGCTGGAAGTCCGGAATTGTGATGCCGCCAGCTTTGCTTTTCTTTTTCAACATTCCTCTGGCTATGCGGGGTCTTTTCTGGTTCCATACAAATTTTATACACCTAGTCACTATTAATTATCCTGGCAAAATAGGAGATCCTTAAAATAGCCCCTAAGATGTGACTAAAACTTTTGTTTCTCTAAAACTTACTGTAAATGAATAAGATAATCAAATGTCTATAAAATATATAAATGACTTCTTGGAAAAAGGGGGATTTATGATTCTTTGAAGGTGTGATATAAAGTTGAGAAATATTGGTCTAATTGATTTTTCATCAAGTATTTTGTACATATATAAAAACACAAAAATACCTATCTACCTACTAATCAAATATTAATATTTTGACTTATTTTAGAAGAAATGAAACTGACAGATACAGTTGAAGTACTCTGTATTCCCTTCCCCGTTTAAATTATCTTGAATTTTGTATTTTTGTCATGAAAGTATCTAATGCTATTTTTAAATATATATGTAGCTATCACAATATATTGCATTTCTAGGAATGCCATATATGTATGTGTACGTGTGTGTGTGTATATATATATATAATTGAATACATAGCAAACATATACTATATATGTGATATGTTATATTTTGCTACTTATTTTTTCTCAATGTTCTATTTTTCAGATTTATTGTTAATATGTGACTTTGTTCAGTGTTTTTTCAGACTGTTACAAACCATTTGTAGCTCACAGTATCAATTTTGTAGGTCCTGAACTAATTTAGAAAAAAAAGAAGAAACAGAACAGAGAGAAGACAATGCATTACATGTACTCAGTTTGAGTATGGTTTTGTGAGAGTTCTCAGTGCATATATATGTGCACCGAGTCATGGTGTAAACTGTATTTCCAACTCTAGGTAAACTATTTCAAAGTCATAGCCCTAATTGATTCATATTCACTACTATATGTTTCATTATATGAATATACCACAGTTTAACCATTTTTCCTATTGATATTTCAATTGTTTCTACTGTTTTATTACTACAAATCATACTTCAATATACTGTTAAACATGTCTCCTTGTGCACATGTGCAAGAGTTTCTCTATACTTACAAGTGGAATTGCTAGAGTACGTGCATCTTCAACTCTGCTGGATATTGCTAAATTTCTCTCCATTGTGGAGTTTTCACTAGCAGTGTAGTCGTTCCAGTCATTCCATGTCACTGACATTAGAAATCGAAAATGTTGTCAGTCTGATGGGTATGAAATAGCAGGTCATTGTTGTTTTACATTGTGGTCCTCTAAATATTAGTGAAGTTGAGTGTGTTTTCTTGTGATTATTAGACTTATGGGTTTCCTCTTTTACGGACTGCCCATTTTTCTCTTGTTTTTAACTCATTAAGATGTAGTTTGTTATAAAATCTGTGTTATACTCATTTGTTAACTAATATACATTGCAATATTCTTCATCCAGCCTGTGGCTTGTATTTTACTTTACCACATTCTTTGATAAACTTAATTTTGAGGTATAAAACTTATTAAGCTTTTTTGAACAGTTTGTCCTCTTTATGTATTTTCATCTTATTTTACAAAACCTTTCCTCTCTGAGGAATAACAATTTTTCTCCTATACAATTTTTATAAATTAAAAAAAGATTTATTTATTTATTTATTTGAGAGAGAGGGAGAGGTAGAGGCAGAGGAAGAAGGAGAGAGAAACTTAAGCAGCCTCTGCCCTGAGTGTGGAGCCTGAGGTGGGGCTCAATCTCATGACCCTGAGATCAGGGCCTGAGCTGAAACCAAGAGTCCCCTGAGTTGAAATCAAGAGTCAGATGCTTAACTGACTGTGCCCCCCGGGCGCCCCCTAGAATTTATTTTTGTGTAAGCAGATGTAGATTCACCATGAGATGAATGAAGCTTAAGCTTCAGGGACTGTTACTTGCACAAGCCCTTTCTATGTGCCTGGAAGAAGCCCAAGTAACGTGTTCAATATGGGTTGTATGTTTCTATAAAATTTGCAAAAGTAAAATATTTTGCTATTTTTTTCTTAAATAGGGATCCCCAAATTTTAAGTTTCAGGCCCAATAAAACTTGAACTTCATCCTAGGTCTGAGGTAGGAGTCTAATTTAAGTTTTTTCCATATGGATAGTAATTGCTCGAGTACCAATTATTGGTATTTACAAACACTTTGCCATTGATTTGTAATGCTACTTCTGTCATATATCCATAAATGAGAAGCTTTATTTGGGCCTTTTTATTCAGTCCTGTTGGTATACTTGACTATCCTCCAGTTTATTTTGATCTAGTAGAGGTTTGTAAGACTGTTTCTGTCCTCAAATAGGTCTTAAATTAGGCTAATCCACTTGAGGTAGTATCCTTTTATTTCAGTGAGAATTACAAACAGAAAGTTGGGCTTATGTCAGGGAAAACAGCACATTGTTTTGTGATTAGGTAGAAGTTGAACTCTGCCTAGTTCTCCTAGCCTCTAACTAGTAGTATGATGAGAATCATACTACTTCTCTAATAGGAAGTAACCATGAATAAGTCATCTATAGCTGATAACTCTTCTCTTAAGCCTTGACTGATTTTCTCATATAGTTCTAAATGATTTTTTCCACATCCCACAGCACTTGTACATATCTCACTTAATCATATATTAGTCATTTATCTCTGTGATTCCAAGGAAACTGAGGTCCTTCCATGTAGGCATGCCTTAGTGCCTAGCATGGTGTATGCCACATAGTAGGCATTCAAAAAACGTCTTTGAGTTTTGAGTAAATTCAGAATACCAAACTACTATATTTAAGTAATTTGAAGCAACCATTGTTATTGATTTCCTACCAATTGGACTTCTTATGAACTATTCCGTGCCCAGCTTTCAAGTGGGATAACACCTTCATGACTTGGACAGATACTTGTTTACAGTTAACTCTGAGGCTACATTAAAAATCTTTATGTGCTATAACTCTTTAGGAAGCTAAAGCTAGTCAGAAGTATTTTGTGCAGCTTCTTAATAGTAGTACTCTCAACCCAGATTGGTTATTATTATTATTATTATAGTAATTAGTGGTTTTTTCTTTTCTGTTTGTTTTTTCCTTCTCAAAAGGGAAGAAAAGGAGACTTGAAGTCCTAAGAGTTGGGTTGATTGGCTGTGACCATAGGTAGTTCACTAAGCTTCCTGTGTCTGAGCTTCCTCATCTTGCCATACTTTTGTTATAAAAGGAACAAGGTATAACATGTAAAGGTATTCAGTGAGTTAGGTCAGTGATTGTCTAGGTAAGTATATTTTAAAATTTAATTATACAATGATAATTTCATGAGTAAATCAAGTTATAATTTTAATGTTCCTGAAGTAACAAAATTGAACAGATTAAGTTCACCTCATGTCAATTATTTTTTTACTTTTGTGTTACTTAACACTCCCTGCTATAACAGATAAACCCCCAAATTTTAGTGATATAAATAGTAGTTTATTTCTCAATCATGCAAAATTCTAATGGATGCTACTAATCAGCACTTTGTGTTTCTCTAGGCAATGATTCACAGACTTGGTCTGCTATTTTTTTGTCCTTGGCATCTCTGTGGACCTTGGGAGTCCTCTGTTGCATTCTATTTATCTAGCTTGGTGATGGGGGAAAGAGTAAGGCTGTTGCATGGAAGGCTTTTATGAGCCAGGCCTATATCTTCATCACTTCTATCCACATTCAGGTGATTAGAAGTTGATTATTTCGCAACACTTGACTGCAAGAGAGTCTGAATAATAATCTTGCCATGTGCACAGGAGGAAAAGGAAAACAGATTCACTGAATAATTGTTAAAGTCAATCATTGCTACAACCTACTACCACAGAGTATGCAAAGTGCTAGGAATACAAGTCCCTGTACTTGAAGATCTCATAATATGTTACACATAATAGAAAAATAATAATAAAATAGGGGCACCCAGGTGGCTAAGTCAGTTAAGCGTCTGCCTTCGGCTCAGGTCATGATCCCGGGGTCCTAGGATCGAGACCCATGTCAGGCTCCCTGCTCTGCAGGGAGTCTCCTTTTCCTTCTGCCCCTCCTCCCACTCATGTGTGCACTCTCTCTCCCTCAAATAAATAAAATCTTAAAAAATAAATAATAGAAAAAATAAAAATAAATAATAAATATAATAAATAAATAATAAAATCTTTCTCTAACTTTTCACTCTTTTAACTGTCACTCAAGTATGTAAAAACTTTGGTTGAGACTTTTGGTTTCTGGTGCAACCAGAAGCAGCTTAGAAGTTGCCACTCCATCTTAACAAGTAAAAAGCTGAACAAACTGAAATACCACTAATTTTTCTTAGATCCATCAGAGAAATGAGGTCACAGGGCAAACCACTGCATCCCAAACTGGACAGACAGATGAACAGAGAGAATCACAACTTACTGCAGCAGAAACCGATGAGCAGAAACATCCTAGGGAATCAGTCTCAGCATAGGAAAACCTAAATTGCTATTGACAAATTGCTGAAGGCTGAGCGTGGACAAGTCTGAGAGTTAAAAACCTCAGGGGGGACCCAGTCACAGGGAGGTCCCCACCTTTTTGTGGGATTTATCTCGAAGAGCTCTTCCAGGTTCTCACAGTGAAGATCAGAAAAATTCCCCTGTGTTTCTGGCAGAGGGAGAATAAAAGAAGCCATTTTGAAATACACCAGAGCATTTTGTCCTTCTTAACAAGGCCTACCCCAAGGAGAAACTATTATCATTTCCTATATACCAGAGCCTAAACCGTTGGGGTTTTATCAGAGCTTAACCTACTGAGGTGATGGGAAATACACAACTCCAGCTTCCTCTAGCCTTTCCTGTAGGGGAAAGGAATACCCAACTCCAGACCCCTCTAGAGTAGGTCAAAAAACAACTATATGTTGACTACAAGAAACCCATTTTAAATAGATTAAAAGTATATGGATATAGGTTAAAAGTAGGGATAGAGAAAAACATGCCATGCTAACACTGATCAAAAGAAAGCAGGAACAGCCATATTAATTTCAAAGAAGACTTCAAAGCCAAGAAAGTAATCAGGGATGAAAAAGGGCATTACATAATGATAAAGGAGTCAGTTCTCTAAGAAGCCAACAAATCTTAATGTGTAGACACCTAAAAATAGAGTATCAAACTATGTGAGACAAAACCTAATAGAACTGTAAGGAGAAATAGATGCACATAAACAGTCAACTGATTTTTGAAAAAGGAGCCAAGGCAATACTATGGAGCAAAGATAATCTTTTCAACAAATGGTGCTGAAGCAACTGGACATCCACATGCAGAAAAATAAATCTATACACAGGCCTTATACCATTCACAAAAATTAAGCCAAACTGGATTTAAAACCCAAATGTAAAACACAGAATAATAAAACCCCTAGAAGATAACAGGAAAAAACCTAAGTGACCTTGGTTATGGTGAAGACTTTTTAGATACAACACAAAGACATAATTCATGAAAAAACAACCGACAAGCTAGAATTCTTTAAAATTAAAAACTCTTGCTCTGCAAAAGAAAATCTCAAGGGAATGTGAAGACAAACCACAGACTAGGAGAAAATATTTGCAAAACACACATGAGACTTTTATACAATTTTAGTATATGTGCTGCCGAAGCGAGCACAAGACTTTTATACAAAACATACAAAGAACACTCAACAATAAGAAAACAAACAACCTGATTAAAAAACGTAAAACTACAAATGGACAACTCACCAAAGAAGACACACAGATGGCACATTAGCAAATGAAAAGATGTTACATGTCATTAGGGAATTGCAAATTAAAACAATAAGATACCACTATACATCTGTTAGAATGGCCAAAATCTGGAACACTTGACAACACAAAATGCTGGCAATGTTGTGGAGCAACAGGAATTCTCCTTTATTGTTGGTAGGAATGCAAAATGGTATACTTTGGAAGACAGTTTGGCAGTTTCTTACAAAACTAAACACACTCTTACCATGTGATTCAGCAATTGTACTTGTTAGCATTTATCCAAAGGAATTGAGAACTTATATCCACACAAAAATGTCCACACATGGATGCTTATAGCAGCTTTATTCATAATTGCCCAAACTTGGAAGCAACCAAGATGTCCTGCAAAAGGTAATGGATAAACTCTGGTACATCCATACAATGGAATATTACTGTGCTGAAAAGAGCTATCAAGCCATGAAAAAACATGTGGAAATGTGAGAGCATATTACTAAGTGAAAGAAGTCAACCTGAAAAGGCTACACATATGTGATTTCAACTATATGGCATTCTTAAGTTCAGTGGTTGCCAGAGGTTGGGGGAGGGAGAGATGAACAGGCATAGAAGATATTTAGGGCAGTGACACTATTCTGTATATTGCAAATACATTTCATTATACATTTGTCAAAATCCATAGAACGTATAACAGCAAGAGTGAACCCTACTGTAAATTATGGAGTTTGGATGATATGTCAATGTAGGTTCATTGATTGTAATAAATGTACCACTATGATGGGGGAGTCCATAGTCAGGACAGTTTTGTGTGTGTAGGAACAGGGAATATATGGGAATTCTGTACATTTAGTTCAATTTTTCTGTGAACTGCAACTGTTCTAAAAAGAGTTTATTAAGAAAAGCAAAAACATCACCTGACTCTGGAGAAGTATTGCCTATATAACCAACCTGCCTCAAAGGCTTCTTGAGAAGATTTAAAAAAAATTTTTTTTGGGGAAAAAAATCTTACAATAAAGACATAATTGGAGATTTGGGAAAGGCTGTTCATTTGACATTAAAAGAAAACCATAAGCAATGAATGAAACATGTTAGTTAAAAGTAATTAAATTTATTTTGAGGAGGAGCTAAGATGGTAGCATAGCAGGACCCTGGCTTGTGTCATCCCTTGAACACAACTAGCTAACTATCAAATCATTCTGATTACCCAAGAAATTGACCCAAGAAGAAACTGCACAACTAAAGGGAGAGAAGAGGCCACATCAAGGAAGGTGGTAAGTGCTGCGATGTGGTTTGGGGGAGAAACAGATCACAGGTGCTGTGGAGAGGAGGGAGCCCTAGTTGCAGAGAAAGGCCAGAGAGAGTGGAGCCCATAGGGATAGGCACAAGAAGAACACTTCCCCAAAGCCATTGTCTGAGAAAACAGAGGGACTGATTTTTGTGAGTTTTCGCAACCAGTGGGGCTCAAAGATTGGAGTTTAAAAGGTCAGCGGGCTTGGTTGGGATAGAGCCCTGAGGCCACTGACTTACTCCTGGAGAAGGCAGGCAAACAACCCGTGATTTGAGGATTGCCTAAGGCGCACAGGGAGAGACTGTTCACTCTTTATGGAGTGCATCCGTGAAAGGTGGCATTCACAGAGATGCCTCTCCAGGGACAAGAGAGTCCCCAGGCACCATTTCCCTCTCCTGCCCCTGAGCATAGGTGCAGAGATACCTGCTGAGGCAGCTAACCCAGACACTGGCTGTTTAGCCTGCTTTGCTCCAAATCCCACCCCCCTGTGCTTTGGGGCAACTGCCCTTCTCGATCAAACCAGCTTCCGTCCAAGTGCAGTGACACTCTCCCCCAGAAGACCAGTGTAGGCCCCCACCACACCAGGTCCCTAAAGTTTGGAGTTTTAAAAGTCAGCAGGCTTGGCTGGGATATAGCCCAAAGTGCACTGTGCTGCTCTAGGAAGGCAAGCAACCTGGAGGCAGACCGCATGAAAACAGTGATCTGAAAAATGCCTGGGATGCATGAAGGGAAATTATTCATTGTCTGGGAGTGCTTCCCTGAGAGCAGCAAGCACGGACACCCCTCTCTGGGGACAAAGGAACTGGCTGGCGCCACTTCCCTCCACCACTCCTCAGCATAAACCAACTTCAATAAACAGCACAGTGCCAACACTGTTGCCTAACATGCTTACACCATGTCTTGCCCACCTGCACTCTGCTGGTATTGCTTTTCTTGGACAAGTGTGCCTACGGCCCAGCACAACAGGTCCCTTCCCCAGAAGACCAGGAGAAACCCCCGTACACACCATGTCTCCTGACCAGAGAGTTCTCAAGGTTTCAGTTATAGTGGAAGTACCATCAGGTCTCATTTAATAAGCAGACCAGAACACACCTAGTTAAAACTTGCCACACTCTGGCCAAGGTCCAAACACTGCCCACTGCAGGCGAGGAGAGCCTCTGCAGATGACTGGCCTGAGAGAGCAGCCGAAACAGAGCAGCAGAGTGCATGCAGCATACACCAGGGACACTCCCTGAAGTGCCAGGCCCTGGACACTATCTGACCTCTTCTTCATAAAGCCATTACTCCCAGGAGCAGGAAACACAACTGGCTTTTCAAACACATAGAAGAAGACAGAGACTTAGACAAAATGCCAAGATGAAGGAATTCATCCTAAAAGAAAGAACAAGAAAAGAGATTTAACTGAAACACATATAAGTAATAATGCTTGATGGAGAATTTAATGCAACAATCATAAGGATACTTACTGGGCTTTAGAAAAGCATGGAAGACATTAAGGAGATACCACAGAGATAAAAGAGTTAAAAAACAATCAGGGAAAAATGAAAAATGCAGTTAGTAAGATTCGAAACAGACTGAACATAATGACCACAAGGATGGAAGAAGCAGAGGAACGAATAACTGATACAGAAGACAGAATAATGGAAAATAATGAAGCTGAACAAAAGAGAGAAAGAAGAATTATGGATCACGAGAATAGACTCATATCATAGGATTCCCAGAAGAAGAAGAAGAGAAAAAGAGGCAGAGGTTTGTCTGAGAAAATGATAGCTGAAAACTTCCCTAATCTGGGAAAGGAAACAGACATCCAAATCCAGGAGGCAGAGAGGACTCCCATGAAAATCAACAAAAGCAGGCCAACACCAAGACATATTATAGTTAAATTTGCAAAATAGTGATAAAGAAAAAAATTCTAAAAGCAGCAAGACAAAAGAAGTTAAGTCCCTAACTTACAAGGGAAGACCCATAAGGCTAACTGCAGATCTCTCCACAGAAACTTGGCAGGCCAGAAGAAAGTGGCATGATATATTCAATGTATTGGATGGGAAAAATCTGCAGCCAAGAATACTCTATCCAAAAAAGCTATCATTCAGAATAGAAGAAGAGATAAAGAGTTTCCCAGGAAAACAAAAACCAAAGGAGTTTGTGACCACTAAACTAGCCCTGCAAGAAATATTAAAGGGGACTCTTCGAGTGGGAAAGAAATACCAAAAGTAACAAAAACTAGAAAGGAACAGAAAAAAATCTCCAGAAACGATGTCAAAACAAGTAATAAAATGGCACTAAATACATATCTCTTTGTAATTACTCTGAATATAAATGGACTACACACTCCAATCAAAAGACGTAGGGTGTCATAATGGATTAAAAAACAAGACCCATCAATATGCTGCCTACAGAGACTCATTTTAGGCCTAAGGACACCTGCAGATTGAAAGTGAGGAGATGGAGAAACATTTATCATGCAAATGAAAGTCAAAAGAAAGGTGGAGTAGCCACGCTTATATCAGACAAACTAGATTTTAAACCAAAGACGGTAATGAGATGAAGGGCACTATCATAATAAAGGGGTCTATCCAACAAGAAGATATAACAATTGTAAATATTTATGCCCCCAACATGGGAGCAACCAAATATAGAAAACAATAACAAATATAAAGAAACTCATTGATGATAATACAATAATAGTAGGGGGCTTTAACAACCTAGTTACATCAATGGACAGATCATCTAAGCAGAAGATCAAAAAGGAAACAATGGCTTTGACTGAGACACTGGACCAGATGGACTTAACAGATATTTTCAGAACATTTCATCCTAAAGCAGCAGAAAACACATTCTTTTCAAGTGCACATGGGACCTTCTCCAGAACAGATCACATACTAGGTTACAAATCAGGCCTCAACAAGTACAAAAAGATTGAGATCATACCATGCATATTTTCTGACCACAGTGCTATGAAACTTGCCAAGAAAAAAATTTGAACGACCACAAATACATGGAGGTTAAAGAGGATGCTACTAAACAATGAATGGGTCAACAAGGAAATCAAAGAAGAAATTAAAAAATAAAATGAAAACGAAAACACAATGGTCTAAAACCTTTGGGATGCAGCAAAAGCGGTCCTAAGAGGGAAGTATATAGCAATACAGGCCTACCTCAAGAAGCAAGAAAAATCTCAAACAACCTAATTTTACACATAAAGGAGCTGGAAAAAGAACAAATGAAGGGGTGCCTGGGTGGCTCAGTTGTTAAGCATCTGCCTTCGGCTCAGGTCATGATCCTAGGGTCCTGGGATCGAGCCCTGTGTTGGGCTCCCTGCTCCGTGGGAAGCCTGCTTCTCCCTCTCCCACTCCCCCTGCTTGTGTTCCCTCTCTCGCTGTGTCTCTCTCTGTCAAATAAATAAGTAAAATCTTAAAAAAAAAAAAAAAAAAAAAGAACAAATGAAGCCTAAAGCCAGCAGAAGGGAAATAATAAAGATTAGAGCAGAAATAAATGATATAGAAACTAAAAAAAAAAAAAAACCAAAACAGAAGAACAGATCAATGAAACCAGGAGCTGGTGCTTTGAAAAAATTAATATAATTGATAAGCCCCTAGGTAGACTTATTAAAAAGAAGAGACTCTTTCCCATCTTGCAAGATGGCGGGCGAAAAAGCTGAGAAGCCGGATACTAAAGAGAAGAAACCTGAAGCTAAGAAGGCTGATGCCGGTGGCAAGGCTAAGAAGGGTAACCCCAAGGCTAAAACACCAAAGAAGGGGAAGCCCCACTGCAGCCGAAACCCTGTCCTTGTCAGAGGAATTGGCAGATATTCCTGATCGGCTATGTATTCCAGAAAGGCCATGTACAAGAGGAAGTATTCGGCAGCTAAATCCAGGGTTGAAAAGAAAAAGGAGAAAGTTCTTGCTACGGTCACAAAACCAGTTGGTGGTGACAAGAATGGTGGTACCTGAGTGGTTAAACTTCGCAAAATGCCTAGGTATTATCCTACTGAAGATGTGCCTCGAAAGCAGTTGAGCCATGGCAAAAAACCTTTCAGTCAGCACATGAGAAAGCTGCGAGCTAGTATCACTCCCGGGACCATTTTGATCATCCTCACTGGGTACCACAGAGGCAAGAGGGTAGTTTTCCCGAAGCAACTGAGCAGTGGCTTGCTACTTGTGACTGGACCTCTTCACTCAATCGAGTAACTCTGTGTAGAACACACCAGAAATTCGTCATTGCTACTTCTACCAAAATTGATATCAGCAGTGTGAAAATCCCCAAACATCTCACTGATGCTTACTTCAAGAAGAAGAAGCTGTGTAAGCCCAGACACTAGGAGGGTGAGATCTTCGACACTGAGAAAGAGACATACAAGATTACAGAGCAGCGCAAGGTTGATCAGAAAGCCGTGGACTCGCAAATTCTGCCAAAAATCAAAGCTGTTCCTCAGCTTCAGGGCTATCTCTGCTCTGTGTTTTCTCTCACAAATGGAGTTTACCCTCACAAATTGGTGTTCTAAATTTCTTACAAAGAACGTAATTAAATAACTGATCCATTAAAAAAAAAGAGAAAGGACCCAAATAAAGAAAAACACAAATGAGAGGGGAGAAATAACATCACATAAATATAAACAATTATGAGAATATTATGAAAAATTATATGCCAACAAATTGGACAACCTGGAAGAAATGAATAAATGCCTAGGAAACATATAAACTACCAAAACTGAAATGGGAAGAAATAGAAAACTTGAACAGACTGATAACCAGCAAAGAAATTGAATCAGTAATAAAAAATCTCCCAAAAAACAAAAGTCCAGGGCCAGATAGCTTCACCGGGAATTCTACCAAACATTTAAAGAAGAGTTAACACTTATTCTTCTCAAACTATTCCAAAAAATAGAAAAGGAAGGAAAGCTTCCAAATTCATTCTATGAGGCTGGCATTACCATGATTCTAAAACCAAAGACTCCACTAAAAAAGAGAGCTACAGGCCAATCTCCCTGATGAACATGGATGGAAAAATTCTCAGCAAAACACTAGGAAATCAAATCTAATAGTACATTAAAAGAATCATTCACCACAATCAAGTAGGATTTATTCCTGGGCTGCAAGGGTGGTTCAATATTCACAAATCAATCCACATGATACACCACATTAATAAAAGAAAGGATAAGAACCATATGATCCTTTCAATAGATGCAGAAAATGCATTTGACAAAGTGCAATATCCATTCATGATAAAATCCTCAACAAAGTATGGAAGAGAGGGAACAAACCTCAACATAATAAAGGCCATATATGAAAACCCCACAGCAAATATCATCCTCAACGGGGAAAAACAGAGCTTTTCCTCCACAGTCAGGAACAAGACAGGGATGTTCACTCTCACCACTGTTATTTAACATAGTACTGGAAGTCCTAGCCTCAGTAATCAGACAACAGTAAGAAATAAAAGGCATCCAAATTAGCAAGAAAGAAGTCAAACTTTCACTATTTGTAGATGACATTACACTATATATAGAAAACCCAAAAGACTCCACCAAAAAATTGCTAGCACTGATACATGAATTCAGTAAAGTTGTAGTATACAAAATCAACGTACAGAAATCTGTTGCATTTCTGTATACCAATAATGAACCAGCAGAAAGAGAAATCAAGGAATCCATCCCATTTACAATTGCACCAAAAACCATAAGATACCTAGGAATAAACCTAAACAAAGAGGTAAATGATCTGTACTCTGAAAACCACAGAACACTTAGGAAAGAAATTGAAAATGACACAAAGAAATGGAAAGACATCCCACACTAGTGGATTGGAGGAACAAATGTTGTTAAAATGTCTATACTACCCAAGGCAATCTACACATTTAATGCAATCCCTATCAAAATACCATGAGCATTTTTCACAGAGCTAGAACAACCCACCCTAAAATTTGTATGGAACCACAAAAGACCCCGAATAGCCAAAGCAATCTTTAAAAAGAAAAGCAAAGCTGGAGGCATCACAATTCTGGACTTCAGAATTCAGCTATAGTTATCAAGACAGTATGGTACTGGCACAAAAATAGACACATAGATCAATGGAAGAGAACAGAAAACCCAGAAATGAACCCAGAACTATATGATCAATTAATCTTCAACAAAGTAGGAAAGAATATCCAATGGAAAAAAGACAGTCTCTTCAATAAATGGTGTTGGGAAAACTGGACAGTAACATGCAAAAGAATGAAACTGGACTACTTTCTTACACCATACACAAAAATAAATTCAAAACGGATTAAAGACCTAAATGTGAGACAGGAAACCATCAAAATCCTGGAGGAGAACACAGGCAGTAACGTCTTTTGACATCGGCCAAAGCAACTTCTTACTAGATATATCTCCTGAGGCAAGGGAAACAAAAGCAAAAATAAACTATAGGGACTTCATCAAAATAAAAAGTTTCTGCACAGCGAAGGAAACCATCAACAAAACTAAAAGGTAACCTATGGAATAGGAGAAGATATTTGCAAATGACATATCTGATAAACGGTTAGTATCCAAAAAATAGAAAGAACTTATAAAACTCAACACCCAAAAAACAAATAATCCAATTTAAAAAATGGGCAGAAGACATGCACAGACATTTTTCCAAAGAAGACATACAGATGGCCAACAGACCCATGAAAGCATGCTCAACATCACTCATCATTAGGGAAATACAAATCAAACGACAATGATATCACAGCTGTCAGAATGGCTAAAATCAAGAACACAAGAAACAACAGGTGTTGGTGAGTATGTGGAGACAGGGGACCCCTTGTGCACTGTTGGTGGGAATGCAAACTGGTGCAGCCACTCTGGAAAACATCATGGAGATTCCTCAAAAAGTTAAAAATAGAACTACTCTACGATCCAGGTCTTAGAGATTCTCAGCAATTATCATGAAAGAATCTTACAAAGCGTGTCAGTTAGTCCAGACTAAAATTCTTAATTCATAGCTAGCACCATTCATTGTCTTTTTTGTACCCAAGTTATAGATCCCTTGAGAACAATGCCGGTATCCTTTTAAAATGTGCAGTTCTCTTAAATATATCAAATACATGCAGTAATCACACTACTAGGTATTTACCCAAAAGATACAAAAATACTTATTCAAAGGGATACATCCACACTGATGTTTATAGCAGCATTATCTACAATAGCCAATTATGGAAGGAGCCCTAGTGTCCATGGACTGATGAATAAAAAAGATGTGATATATGTATATAAAATGGAATATTACCAAGCCATTAAAAAAGGAACACTATCTTGCCATTTGCAATGGCGTGGACAGAGCTAGAGTATAATGCTAAAGGAAATAAGTCAGTCAAAGACAAATACCATGATTTCACTCACACGTGGAATTTAAAAAACAAAACAAATGAACATGGGGGAACGAAAGAAGCAGATCAAGAAACAGACTCTTAAATATAGAGAACAGAGTTACTGGAGGGGAGGTGGGTGGGGATGGGTTAAATAGGTGATGGGTTTAAGGAGTGCACCTGTTGTGATTAGCACTGGGTGTTGTATGTAAGTGATGAATTATTAAATTCTACACCTGAAACTAAGATTACACTGTGTTAACTAACTGGAATTTAAATAAAAATTCGGAGAAAAACAATTATTTTGACTGCTTACAGAACAGGGTGCAATAGAACACAGGTTGAAAACCACTACTTTTGATTCTTAAAACCAAACTAAAAAAAAAAAATCAATGACCAAATAATTTTCTCAAGGCAGGAATTTGGCAATTATTTTTGTTGGCCCCAAGAGAAAAATGGCACAGAACAAAAAATACACCATGCTTATTTTGTTTATATGGCATAGTAAAACAAATCTAAATTTATATTAGTATGCTGCTCTTTTATACTAAATTGAGACCTGTAAGAACAGCTAAAATCAACAAGAAACAACAGGTGTTGGTGACAATGTGAGACTAGGCCCCTTTTCTCTAGAAGAATAACAAGACTTGTAGTTCTAGAACTGTAGAGCTTTCATAAAATTAGTGGAATCATTTTTTTATGTTAAGATTTCTGAGTCATGGCTTCAACCTGTTTGCTTTCCAAGTGAAATAGATAACTAAGAAATTTAATTTACTTCGCTAATTCAGTGGGTTTTAATAAGACCTAGATTACTTGGGTTATTCATCAAGGCTTTTTGTGAGAGGAGTTGCTCTGAATCAGCCAATTAGCTGCTTTTTTCTTTTGAAACTTATTTTCATTAACATAATAAATCTAAATACCCTGGCATCCTCACTTATGCCCTCTTTTCTATTGCATTTTCTAACACTCTTTCAAGAAATCGTAACTTGAATTCCAGTAAAGAGCTTTAAAAGTTTAGAATACTTATTACTATTTTCAATTAAATGCAACAATATGGGTGGTTATTTTATTTTTTAAGTAATCCCCACATTCAGTGTGCGGCTCAAACTCACAACCCTGAGATCAAGAATGCCATGTTCTATGGACTGAGCCAGCCAGGCGCCCCCCTTTTAAAATTTTTAATTTTTTTTTTTGGTTGGGTGGGCATCTTAATCCCTTTGTAACGAAAGTCTATTTTCAAAATGCAGTGGTAGTTGTTTTCTGCAGACGTTACTGGTAAAAACAATCAGCGAGCAAGTCCTACGCTACTCCTTTAAGCCCAGTGTGTTATTTTTCCGAGTTAGGTGTTGGAGTTTCTCGATTTTGTTAGCCTGCAAAATATTGGAAGGAAAGGTAATATTTTATACATTCATTTCAGCCTAATAAAACCAACACTGCCTCTTAAAACTCTTGAATTCATTCCTTATCAGCTATTTCTTTTCACTTTATCTCTAGGAGCCTTCCTTGTGATATTCCCACCGCTTTTCTGAAGTCCCACATCAGACTGCAATCTAATGGTTCTTCACAATCTTCTCTTTGGCCATTCCTTCACCGCCCCGCATCAGCACGTTTAGGGATACTTAACCACTCCTTTGCCAAAGAACGCGAGAGCTTGTCTGCACGTTTGATCAAAATGCGTTCCCCTAAATTACACATCCTAATTCCTTTAATTTCTCCACTACTCGTACCTTTCCTCCAGCAAATGAACCTCGGATCTGAAGTTAAATCTGCCCCCGCCTCCAACCTCCCCGCTCCTACCTGCAGCCTTAAGGCTGTTGCCCTGCCCACTGAACCCAAGTTCCTCTCCCCAGGCCTTCAATTTCCCAAGAAAAACAATAGCCGCTTTGTTTTTCAGGGTTTTAAACACCAGTATCCACTTTCTTCCTCCTCCTTCGACCCGAGGGCCCTCGGCGCTTCCCCACCCGGACGCGACCTCCACCACCTACAAGCCGCTTTCCCCCAGAGCGCCACTTCCGGATCGCCGAGTGTCTCCGCTTTACCGGTCCGCCCACCTCCCCCGCGCATTTCCCAGAGCTTTGTCTTAAAACATTGGCGGGGTCGGAGCGGGGACGCAGGCTAGCCCGGCACAGAAGGTTTCCTAGAAGACGCGCTGAGTGGCTGCTCGAGCCTGGCAACTCCCGCCGCGCTGCGGAGTCGAGGGGTGGCAGTGGAGGGACAGTTTGTTTTGAGCACCGAATGGGGTAACACCCGGAAGTGGCGCCGTACCCGAGTTGCGTTGCCGCCGGGGGCGGGTGCCGGGTACCGGGAGGTGGCGAGGAAGCCACGGTACTCTTTGCCGTAAGTGTCAGCGGAGGGTGCAATACCGCCAGAGGCGGGAGCTGGCCTGGTTCTGGCCCAGGTTCTACCGTGGTAGATCCGGCTGGGTTCCGGGAGTCGAGGGCCTCGTGGGGAGGCTGGGCTGGTGGAGGGTTGCGGCGGCCGAAGGGGATCCCGCTCCCTTCTTTCTCCCCTTCCTGGGGATCTGCTCTCTTTAGTTCACCAGCTTATTCCTCCCCCCCTTCGCCAGGCGAGTTGAGGGGAGTTTTACTAGGGAGGAAGTTGCAGCTGGAGCAGAGAATCCACTTGTGTTTTCGGCTTCTGGGAGGAGGCGAGCGGCTGCTTTGGTGGGGACTGTTGCTTTTCGGCCTCTTCATCTTCAGTCCCTCCTGAGAAATGCTTTTTCCTTCGCTGCTCTACCGACTCAGTTACTTCTCATATTTGTCTTTACCCCCTTCAGCTTCTGACTTTGACTCCTCTGCACTTAAAAGATGCTGGAGTCATATGTGACTCCAATTTTAATGAGCTATGTGAATCGCTACATCAAGAATTTAAAGCCATCAGATCTACAGCTTTCGCTATGGGGTGGAGATGTGGTTCTCAGCAAGCTCGAGTTAAAGTTGGATGTGCTGGAACAGGTAAGCTGTGTAACTGTCATTAACTGGAAACATTTTCAGCTAGTTTAGTAATCCATTGTTTCCTGCACTTTGGCTTTATGCTTTAAAAACTTAAATTGTCTGTTAAAGTATTTTGGACTACGCTGAAACTACAGACCTTCCTTTACAGAGGTTTTTTTCGTGGTTTGTTACTGGTGATGGTTTATTAGAATTGGATTCCCAAAAGGTGCCTCAACAGATAGGAAGACAGCTTCATTGTTCTTGTCAGAATTGTTCAGTCTGCTTACTCAATTCGGAAGCATTACCGGATATGCTAATATACATTGCTAAGATTTCTGTATGAAGCTGGAAAATATTATATTCCCATTCTCCTTTTTGGGGAATGGAAGGGTCTGAAAGAGCAAGAAAGTTCTCTTAGTAGGAAAGAGGACATGACATCCTCAGAGAATTGAGCAGACACAGATTGAGAATGCCAGTAAAATTGAAAACTTACTACTTACTCACTTTTTAGGTTTTTTTCTTTTAACTTGAGAATGGTCTGATGTAAATAACTGTAATTTTAAAGTTCATATATTTATTAATCCACCGAGTACATTTATTACTAACATATGCCAGGCAACTCTGTTAGGCCTGAAGATACAAAAACTATCTGTGGAAACCCCGAAGAGCCAGACCACCTGCTTTTTAGGAGATAAGGGAAGTCTTAATCTAATGGTGAAAGTTAATAATTTTTACATTCCACTGCTCCCTTTATTATTGAATAATCTAGAGTATCACTAAGAAATAATACTCTTGGTTCCTTCCCCTCTTCTCTCCAAGGTTAATTATCTTAATATTTTCATTTTTTAAAAATGACCACACGTCCTAAGTGTACAGCTCAGTTTTTATGTATGTATACACGTGTGTAACCACTGTGGAGATGAGATAGAATATTTCCTGCACCTTAAATGGCTCCCCTTTGCAAATCAGTAATCCCACCCCCTAAAACAGGTGACTGTTATTCTGACTTTTCTCAACATAAAGAAGTTTTGCTTGTTCTTGAACCTTAATAAATTGGAATCACTTGTGTCTGGCTGTTTAACTTTATGGCTAAGATTAACCCATTTTGTTGCAGGAGCTGTCATTTGTATTGCCTTGCAGTATTCCGTTGGCTAAAGATTCACAATTTATTTTCCCATTGATGTACATTTGGGTGGTTTCTACTTTTGGCTGTTATGAAGAAGGTTCTTGTGAACATTCTTGTACATGTATACTGGTGGACATAGGTATTAATTTCTCTTAGGTGTATACTTAGGTATGTATATGTTTAGCTTTGATGGATACTGCCAAATAGTTTTCCAAAGTGGTTGTATCAATTTACATTCTCACCAGCGGTGGATGAGAGGTCCAGTTACTTCAAGTTTTTGGTATTACTTGGCATGTTTGTTATTTTAATTTTAGCCTTTCTGGTGGGTGTGTAGTGGTCTCTATTTAAATTTGCATTTCCTTAATGGGTAATGATGTTGAACACATTTTCACGTGCTGCTTATTGGCTATTTGAATATCCTCTTTTGTAAAGTCTCTAATTCTTTTGCCTTTTAAAAAAAGTTGGGTATTTTTTTTTTAATTGATGTGGAGGGGTTCTTTACATATTTTGGAAATGAGTCCTTTGCTAGATATATTTTGCAATATCTTCTCCCAGTCTGTGGCTTGGCTTTTTACTCTCTTAAAATTATCTTTTGATGAATAGAAGTTCATAATTTCACTGAGGTCCAAGTTGTCAATCTTTTCCTTTAAGAAATTTTTGCTTATTCCAGGTACATGAAGATACTCTTTTTTCGTTTTGTTTTTATTTTAATCACCCCATGCTCATCATGACAAGTGCATTCCTTAATACCCATCACCTGTTTAACCCATCCTCCCACCCCCTCCTCTGGTAACCATTAGTTTATTCTGTTAATTGGTTTGCCTTCCTCTTTTTTTTTTAAATTTTATTTATTTATTTGACAGAGGGAGACACGGCGAGAGAGGGAACACAAGCAGGGGGAGCGGGAGAGGGAGAAGCAGGCTCCCCACTGAGCAGGGAGCCCAACATGGGGCTTGATCTCAGGACCCTGGGATCACGACCTGAGCCAAAGGCAGACGCTTAATGACTGAGCCACTCAGGCGCCCACCTTCCTCTCTTTTTGCCCCCCTTTACTCGTTTGTTTTGTTTCTTAAATTCCGCATAGTGGTGAAATCATATGGTATTTGTCTTTCTCTGACTTACTTCACTTAGCGTTATACACTCTAGCTCCATCCATGTTGCAAATAGCAAGATTTCATTCTTTTTTATGGCTGAATAATATTCCATTATGTATGTATAGATAGAAATACCTATATTTATCTATCTCCTTTATCCATTCATCAGTCGATGGACATTTGGGCTCTTTCCGTAATTTGTGTATTGTTGATAATGCTGCTGTAAACATTGGGGTGTGTGTATCCCTTCAAATTAGTATTTTTGTATCCTTTGGGTAAATACCCAGTAGTGCAATTGCTGGATCATAGGGTACTCAGTGGATTATTAAAACCTCCATACTGTTTTCCAGAGTGGCTGCACCAGTTTGCATTCCCAGCAACAGTGCAAGAAGGTTCCCCTTTTCCCACGTCCTCAGTAACACCTGTTGTTTCTTGTGTTGTTGAGTTTAGCCATTCTGACAGGTGTGAGGTGATATCTCATTGTAGTTTTGATTTGCATTTCCCTGATGATGAGTGATGCTGAGCATCTTTTCATATGTCTATTGGCCATCTGTAGGTCTTTTTGGAGAACTGTCTATGCGTGTCTTCTGCCCATTTTAATCAGATTGTTTGGTTTTTGGGTGTTGGCTTTTGTAAGTTCTTTACATAT
The DNA here is from genome assembly GCF_004348235.1 of Phoca vitulina. NCBI lineage: Eukaryota > Metazoa > Chordata > Mammalia > Carnivora > Phocidae > Phoca > Phoca vitulina. The sequence continues at coordinate 44,812,193 of NW_022589728.1, forward strand.
TTTGGATACTAACCCTTTATCAGATATGCCATTTGCAAATATCTTCTCCTATTCCATAGGTTGCTTTTTAGTTTTGTTAATGGTTTCCTTTGTTATGCAGAAGCTTTTATTTTGATGAAGTCCCAATAGTTTCCCTTGCCTCTGGATACGTGTCTAGTAAGAAGTTGCTATGGCCAAGATCAAAGATGTTGCTGCCTGTGTTTTCCTCTAGGATTTTGATGGTTTCCTGTCTCACATTTAGGTCTTTTGAATTTATTTTTGTGTATGGTGTAAGAAAATGGTCCAGTTTCATTTTTTTGCATATTGCTGTCCCATCTCTTGTTTTCTTTTAGAAGTTTTATTGTTTTTTTTTTTTTTTTTTTTGATTTATCTAAAATTTTTCTGGAAGTGTGAAGTAGAGGTCAAGATGGACCTTTTTTTTTCTTTGAGACTCATTTGATCCACACCATTTGTTGAACCATTCTTTTTCTACTGAATTGCAGTAAGCCTTACTGCAAATCAGGTTGTCATATATGTGTGGATTTATTTCTGAACTCTGTATTTGCTCAGTAGTCTATTTGTCTATTCTTGTGTCATTACCATACTGTCTTTTACAGTAAGTTTTGATATCTCATAGTGTAATTTGTGTAACTTTGTTCTTTTTTTCCTTGTCGTAACTATTGTGGATCCTTTGCATTTTCACATACATTTTAATTTCAATTTGTAAATTTTAGAATTTTCCCCTAAGGGGGAAACCCACTGACATTTTTGTTGAGGTTACATGAAATCAATAGATTAATTTGGGAGCATTAACATTAACACATACTGTTTTAACATAGTATTGAGTTTTTTAATCCCGGTACAGAACATTGCTTTCTGTATTTTTAAGTCTTCAATTTTTCTCAGCAATGATTTGAAGTTTTCAAGAGAGGCCTTGCACATATTTCATTAAATATGATCTTTTTTTTGTTATAAGGAGCATTATTTCTTAAAAATTTCATTTTCTAAGTACATTACCAGTGCACAGAAATACAGTTGTTTTAGTACATTGGCCTTCCATTCAGTACCCTTTCTAACTTGTATGATTTGGTGTTTTCTTTTAGATTGCCTGTGTACGCAATCATGCCATTTGCAAATAGTGACAGTTTTACATCTTCCAGTGCTTGTACCTTTTATTTCTTTATTGCAGTGTGGAGTAGACATCTTGAAAATACTCTTCTTTTGTTCCCACCTTCAGTGTTAAAGTGCTCAATATTTTACTATTAAGCATGTTGCTAGCTGTAAGTACTCCTTACTGGGTAAGGAAATGCTCTTTTGTTCCTCCTTTTACAAGTTTTAAAAATCATGAATGGGTTTGAATTTTATCAAATATTACATTTAATGAATTTATCTGATTTTTCTTTTATTCTGTTAATGTGGTGAATTACATTGAGTTTTTAGATGGAGTTTGAATTCCTGGTATAAACCCATACTTCGTATTAACCTTTTTATGTGTTGGCTTTGATTTGCTAAATTTTTGTTTAGTTTTAGTATATGTGCTGCCGAAGCGAGCACAATTTTTGTTTAGTTTTGTAGCAGGTATGTTTATAAGTGATTCTGGTCTGTGCTCTCTCTTGTAATGTCCTTATCCGGTTTGGATTATCATAGATATGTTGCTTCATTAAATTATTAAGTATTTTGTTTTTTTTATAAATGAGTTTGTGTAAGATTGATATTAGTTTTTATTTTGGTAAAATATACATACCCAAATTACCATTTTTGCCATTTTTTTATTATAGTTCTGTGGGGCATTGATAACATTTATGTTGTTGTGCAACCATTACCACCACCCATCCCCAGAACTTCTTTAGTTTCCCAAACTGAACCTCTGTACCCTTTGATCCACTCACTCACTATTCTGTCTTACCAGCCCCTGGCAATCAGCATTCTACTTTGTTTTTATGAATTTGACTACTCTTACACCTCACAAGTGGAAACCTACAATAGTTATCATTTTGTGACTGGCTTATTTAACTTATTAGCACAGTGTCTTCAAGGTTCATTCATATTGTAGCATGTATCGCAATTTCCTTCCTTTTTAAGGCTGAATAATATTCCATTGTATATGCCATATTTTGTTCATTTGTCCATTGATGCACATTTGCGTTGTTTCTCCCTTTTGGCTACTTTGAGTAATACTGCTGCAAACATGGATGTACAAATATCTGTTTTGAGTCCCTGCTTTCATTTGTTTTGGGTATATACCCACCAGTGGAATTGCTAGATTGTATAGTAATTCGATGTTTAAATTTTTGAGGAATTGCCATACTGCCTTCCACAGTGGCTACACCACAGCAACGTACAAGTTTTCCAGTTGCTCCATGTCTTCACCATACTTGTTATTTTCTGATTTTTGTTTTTTTTTATTATAGGCATTCTAATGGATGTGACATGCTATCCCACTGTGGTTTTGATTTGTATTTTCATAATGATTGATTTTGAGCAACTTTTCATGTGCTTATTGGCCATGTGTATATTTTTGGAGAAATGTCTATTCAAGTCCTCTGCCCTTCTTTAAAATTGCATTTTTTTTTTTGTTGAGTTGTAGGAATTATATATTCTGATTATCAGTCCCTTATCAGATACATGATTTGCAAATATTTTCTCCCATTGTGAGTTGTCTTTGAGTCTTTTGTGCCTTTTGATGAAGAAAAGTTTTAAATTTTGAAGTTCAACTTAACAATTTTTTCTTTTGATGCCTGGGCTTTTGGTATCCTATACAAGAGATTATTGCCAGATATAGTGTCATGAAGCTTTTTCTTTGTTTTCTTAGAGCTTTATATTTTTCGCTCTTACTTTTAGGTCTTTGATTCATTTTGAGTTAATTTTTGTGTATGGTATAGTATCCTATGGTATAGGATCCAACTTCATTTGTTTTTATAAGTGGGTGTTTACTTTTCCAGTAACATTCATTGAAGACTGTCCTTTCCCCCTTTGAATGGTCATGGCATCCTTCTTGAAAATCACTTGGCCATAGATGTGAGGGTTTATTTCTGGGCTCTCAATACAGTTCCCTTTGTGGTTTATAGGTCTGTGGTCAGAAATCACTTTGTTTTGAATACCATAACTTTGTAGTAAGTTTTGAAATCAAGATGTGTGTAATCTCCAACTTTGTTCTTTTACTAGTTTTATAAATCTTAGGAAAAATGAATCCTGGAGTCATGTGGGTCAAGAGTTTTCTTAGTTGGAAAGTTTTAAATTCTTGATTTAATTTTTTTTGGAGATTTTATTTGGTCGGGGGGGGCGGAGAGGAGAGAGGGAGAGGGAAATGGACAAGCAGACTCTGCCTTGAGCGTGGAGCCCAACTTGGGACTCCATCTCACTACCCTGAGATCATGACCAGAGCCGAAACCAAGGGTTGATGCTTAACCAACTGGGCCACCCAAGCACCACTATGATTTAATTTCTTTAGCAGATATAGGACTATTTAGATTTTATCTCTTCTTTTGTTAGTTTTGGTTAGTTTTTCACTGAATTTCTCCATTTCTTCAAAACCGGTGATCAGCAAACAATGGCTTGGACCTACTTTTCTAAGTAAAATTTTATTGGAGCACAGCTATTTTCATTTGTTTACATATTGTCTGGCAGCTTTTGAGAACTAAAATGGCAGAGTTGAGTAGCTGGGACAGAGTGCATGGCTTGCAAAAGCCTTAAGTATATACTATCTGGCCCTTACCGAAAAATTTCCTGCCCCTGCCCTGAATTGTCTATATTTAAAGCCATAGAGTTGGATTTTTTTGGTCCAGTTTAAAGTTGACTGATTTTTTTTAAAAAAAAATCTAGGATCTGTTTTTTTTTTAAACAAGAAGTTTATTTAAACAACAAGACGCTTGACTTGAAGGGAAAACTATCTAGGATTCATTTCTTTTAGAGTAATTTATCCCTACTTAAAGACAGATTGCCCTACATGTAACAGCTACGTACAAAATTGTCCTTGGTTTTACAATGATAAATGAAAAACATTAAAATTCTCCAGTCGAACGAGGTATGCAAGGATTTTTATGTTGTTCTTTTTTTGTTAAACAGTGAGAGCAAAATAACTTACTGGAATATAAAGATAAGAGCCGACTGAGCATGCCACTAATGGGGAGAGGGGGTATTTTCACAGAAGCAGTATTTTCCCCCATCCCATCTCCATTTGATGTCGATCAAAACATACCATTGGCCATTTAGTTAAAAAAAAAAAAATGCAATATGCTTGTGCACATACACGGTTACTTTATGTACAGTAAAGGAATGGGGAAGGGGAAAATGAAATAATAGAGAAGACTATACTGTAGTAGTCAGGATGTGGTGGAACCAAATTGTGGCTTTCTAATTGAGAATGTCTTCTTGGTCTGGAGGAACAGAGTTCTGGAGTAACGTAGCAGGTTCCTTTTTTAGTAGATACCTCCTGTCTGCTGCTGGAACACATCAATTGTATCTTCATCCTCCATGTCCAACTGTGCAGGTGTGTCTGTTTCATTGATTGGCTGCCCATCAAATCGGAATCTGATCTGCCTCATTGACAAACCCTGTCGTTCACAATAGGCTTTCATTAGTTTACTAAGTGGTGTATGCCTCTTAATCTTAAACTGCACCACAGAACCATCCTGCCCCGCCACCTTCAAGTTAATATGATAGTTGTTCTCAGTCTTGACTCCTTCCTTGGGCTTTTCATCAGCCATGGCGAGTGCTGGAGTCTCCTCAGCTGCCGCTCTACAAAAGAGGTACCAGGTCCGCACTGAACGAGCACACACGTATTGTGATATTTTTTTCTTACTGATATTAGTGATTTGTATCTTCTTCATCACATTGTTAGGGTTTTATTAATTTTATTTGCAGAGAACTGATTTTTCTGATTTCCCCCCCCCGCCCATTCTACTTTCTTTGGATTTAATTGGCTGTTTTCTCTAGCTTCCTGAGGTGGAAGCTTCTGTCATTTATTTTTTCCTCCTACCTTTTTCTATTGAAATATATGCATTTAGTGCTATAACTTTTTTTTTTTTTTTTTGCCCTCTATGTCACAGAATTTCATGTTGTTTTTTCATTATTTTGTTCAGGAAAATATTTCCATTTTGATTTTTTTTTCTTTGATTCATGGGTTTAGAAGTGTATGTTTAATTTCTGAACATTTGGGGAATTGCTAATTATCTTTGTTACTGATTTCTAATTTAATTCCACTGTGGTCAGCGTAGTTTCTGTATTATTTTAATCCATTATAATTTATGAGTCAGTATATGGTCTGTTTTTGTAAATGTTCTATATGCAATTGATAAAAAGTGTGTATTGGGCAGTTGTTGCTATATTCTTCCATAAATATTATTTACTTCAAGTTAGTTAATAGAGTTCTTAAAATCTTATAAATCCGTGTGGATTTTCATATCTGCTGTTCTGTCAATTACTAAGGTATGTTAATATCTACAATTATGGGGGCACCTGGGTGGCTCAGATGGTTAAGCGTCTGCCTTCGGCTCGGGTCGTGATCCTGGGGTCCTGGGATCGAGTCCCGCATCGGGCTCCCTGCTGGGAGGGGAGCCTGCTTCTCCCTCTGCCTCTGCCTCTCTCCCATGAATAAATAAATAAAACATTTAAAAAAAATATCTACAATTATGATTATTTGTCTACTTTTTAATTTTGACAACTTTCACCTTATATATCTAGAAATTGTTATTAGGTGTACACAAATTTAAGTGTTATCTTATTCAACATACTTAAAAATCATGCTTAAATGTGTCCTTTCACTAGTAATTCTTCTTGCTTTAAAGTTTTTTTTTTAATAATACTGTTTTAAAAATCGCTTCACTTAGCATAACACCCTGAAAGACATGTATCATATGATCTCCCTGATATGAGGAATTCTTAATCTCAGGAAACAAACTGAGGGTTGCTGGAGTGGTAGGGGTGGGAGGGATGGGGTGGCTGGGTGATAGACATTGGGGAGGGTATGTGCTATGGTGAGTGCTGTGAATTGTGTAAGACTGATGAATCACAGACCAGTACCTCTGAAACAAATAATACATTATATGTTAAAAAAAAAAAAATTGCTTCAGTTGCTGACCCTAAAGGTTACAGAATGCATATTTGACTTATTAGAGTCTAACTTAGTACTTTTACCATTTCCTGAACAATCTTACAACAGTTTGACTACATCTACTTTCCACTTTCCTTCGTTTTGTTGGTATTGTGGTCCTTCTTTTTGCTTGTTTGGTTTGGGTTAGCTTGTTTAGGTTAGCTGGGTTTAGCTTGTTTTCCTCCCATTTCAGGTAGAAGTTTAGGTTATTGATTTTTGGGAGATTTCTTCTATTATAGGCATTTAAACAGCTACAAATGTCTTTAGCTGCATCCCATAAATTTTGATATGTTGTATTTTCATTTTCATTCAGTTCAGATGCTTTCTGATTGTCCTTGATGAATGTGTATTTTTGCATTTGTTGGATGGAGTAGTTTATAGATTTCAGGTTTAATTGGTTGATAGTGTTCAGATCTTCTATATCTTGGTTGATTTTTCTGTCTATACATTATTGTGAGTATTAAAGTCTCTATGATTGTTGAAATATCTTTTTACTTTTGTCAGTGTTTATGTATTTTGGGGTTCTGTTGCTATGTTCACATATGTTTTTATATTTTCTTGCATTAACCCTTCTATTGTTATAAAGTATCTTATGTTATCTTTAATATTTTTTCCTTAAAGTCTATTTTCTTAATAGTGTACTCCAGTCGTTCTGTGGTTGCTGTTTGCATTATACATATATATTTTTTTCTCAGTACACTAATTGTCTTAAAACGTTTGCTTTGTGTTGTGTTTATTCATGCCTAGTACCATCTCTTTGAAAGTTTTACTGGCATGTTATTGAGCTTTAACTACCTCTTTTCAAATTTCATCTTGTTCATTGTAATTTTTTTTTTTTTAAAGATTTTATTTATTTAATTGACATAGAGAGACAGCGAGAGAGGGAACACAGCAGGGGGAGTGGGAGAGGGAGAAGCAGGCTTCCAACTGAGCAGAGAGCCCGATGCGGGGCTCGATCCCAGGACCCTGAGATCATGACCTGAGCCGAAGGCAGTCGATTAACCAGCTGAGCCACCCAGGCGCCCCTGTAATTTTTTTTTTAATATTTATTTATTTGACAGAGAGAGACACAGCGAGAGAAGGAACACAAGCAGGGGGAGTGGGAGAGGGAGAAGCAGGCTTCCCGCTGAGCAGGGAGCCTGATGTGGGGCTCGATCCAGGACCCTGGGATCATGACCTGAGCTGAAGGCAGATGCTTAATGACTGAGCCACCCAGGCGCCCCCATTCACTGTAATTTTATCCCATGACTGGGATAAACTTTTCATTTTGGAAAACAGTCATATGAAAAACAGGAATGGGGCACCTGAGTGGCTCAGTCGGTTAAATGTCTGACTCTTGATTTCAGCTCAGGTCATGATCTTGGGGTCATGAGATTGAGCCCTGTGTCGGGCTCTACACTGGGTGTGGAGCCTGCATAAGATTCGCTCTCTCCCTCGCCCCCTCCCCCTGCCTCCCTCTCAAAAACAAAAACAAAAAGAAAAAAAAAACAAAAAAAAACACAACAGGAGGAAGGAAACACTGCTGGAAATTAATATCATAGAAATGAAAATTCCCTATATGCCTAAAAGAGAATCTGTACCATTTTAAATAGCAAGAAAATGTTGTATTTCAGGTATTGCAGGTGAGAAACAGGGTCACATGACTTCCTTGGAGTCTCATTTACTGCTTTTTAATAAACAGATAATTGACAAAAAAGTGTAATATTAGGTGTACTACATAACTTGATATTTTTATATATTGCAAAAAGATCAATTATCACAATAAGTCTAGTTAACATCTGTTACCCTGCATAGTTAACAAATATTTTTTTGGTAATGAGAACTTACAAGATTTACTCTCTTTGCAACATTCATATATGCAGTTCAGTATCATTAAAGTCGTCATGCTGTACATTACATCCCCATGACTTATTTTACAACTGGAAGTTTGTACCTTTTGACCCCTTTCACCCATTTTGCCCACCCTCCACGCCATGCCCCTGGCAACCACCAATCTATTCTCTATATCTATAGAAAAAAATTATTTTAAAAATGTTTTTAAGATTTATTTTCAACCTATTTCTTTTTGAATCTAAATCTCTTGAGAACATATAGTTTGATCGTTTTTAAAATCCCATCTTGGGGTGCCTGGTGGCTCAGTCAGTTAAGCGTCCTACTCTTGATTTGGCTCAGATCATGATCTCAGTTTTTGTGGGATCGAGCCCTGCATTGGGCTCCGTGCTGGGTGTGGAGCCTGCTTGAGGTTTTCTGTCTCCCTCTCCCCTTATCCCCACTCTAAAAATAAATAAATAAAATCCAGTCTGACAATCTTTGCCTTTTTTTTTTTTTTTTTGTAAGATTTTATTTATCTTAAATAGCACAAGCAAGGGAAGCGGCAGGGAGAGGGAGAAGCAGGCTCTCTGCTGATCAGGGAGCCCGTTGCGGGGCTTGATTCCAGAACCCTGGGATCATGACCTGAGCCGAAGGCCCACGCCACCCAGGCGCCCCCAATCTTTGCCTTTTGACTGGAGTATTTAATCCCTCCACATTTAATGTTTTTAATCATATGGTTGGATTTCCATCTACCATTTTCTATTGTCAATGTTTCTTGTGTTCTTTTTTGTTTTTCTCATAATCCTTTACTACTTTTTTACATTAAGTAGATATTTTTTAATGTTTCATTTTAATTCCTTTAATTTTCACATTACTTTTGTTCTTAGTGGTTGCTCAAAGGCTTATAATATACATCCAATTTTTTATAGTCTATTTTAGATTAATGCTAAATTTGTTACATTAAAATACAGAAACTTCCTCCATTATAGCTCCATTACTTCCCCCTTCTTTGTGCCATTGTCATATGTATTGCATCTTTGTGTCCAACAGTACAATTTGATAATTATGTTTTAGGTAATGGCCTTTTAAATCAGGAGAAAAAATATATTTATATTGTCCTTTAATGATTATATAATTGCATTCATTGGTGCTTTTTTGTGAATTTGAGTTACTGTCTGGTGTTCCTTTCAGTCTGATGAACTTTTAGTATTTGGTTAACAGTGAATTATCTTGAGTCTTTATTTGGGTGTTCCTTTATTTACATGTTCCTTTATTTTGCCTTCATTTTTGAACCCATTTTATAGATAGTAAGTTGTAGCAACTCTGAATTCTGATTTCCTCTATCCAGGGGATGGTTGTTGTTGATGTTGATTTATTTTAGTGACTTGCCTGAACCACATTTGTGGTGTTTCCCCTAAAGTGTGTGGCCTCTAATGTTTGTGCTCTCCCCCCCCCACCCCTTCTTTGTGTATTCAGCTCTGGCTTTCTAGGGATTACCCTGGGTCACTATAACTTAGTCATCAGCCATTGATTGGCTAGAGGCTGTTTAAACCATTGAACCAGTAAGTCTTCCACTCTTTACATACACTTTCTTCCACTTCTACACATATATTAGATAATGCTCACAATTCAGGGAGTTTATAAATTTGATCATTCCCCCCCCCCCCCCCCCCCACTTTTTTTAACTTACTGGGTTTACAAGGTCTCTTGGTTAACCATGAGTGAGTAGGTTGTTAGTTCCCTCTCCTCTAAGTAAGCACAACCTGGCAAATGCATATAGCTTTCCAGTCTATCAGGGATATGTGAAATCATAGCAAGGTCGTCTTTGGCTGTTTTGTTCTCTTGATCTCTGTTAATTTTCTGGCCAGTCTGCTGTTTTTGTTGCTTGTACCAACAAATATTGTGACCTGAGGTTAGACTTCCCTTTTGCCTCTGATTTTTCTGTCATTTTTGACAACTTTGTCTAGTTTTGTCATTGCTTTTTGGAAAGAGGATTTGCCAGCTTCCTAACTCAGAATTCTTAAAGTCCTGTCCTGTATTTTTATTTTGTAGTAAAAAGCATATAACATAAAATTTACCATTTTGAAGGATACACTAGTGTTAACTATATGCACATTGTTATTGAATAGATCTGTAGAACTTCTTCATCTTTCAAAAATTAAAACTCTATAACCATTTAACAACAACTTCCTTTTTCCTTCTCCCCCCACCACCAGCGCCTGGCAACCACCATTTTACTTTGTTTCTAAGAATTTGACTACTTTAGATACCTTATATATGTAGAATCATACAATGTTTGTCTTTTTGTGACTGGTTTATTTCACTTAGCATCATGTCTTTAACATGTTTATTCATGTTGTAGCACAAGACAGAATTTCCTCTTTTTAGAAGACTGGATATATTTGATTGTGTATACCACATCTTCTTTATCCATTTCTTTGAATGGACATTTAGGCTGCTTCCACCTCTTGACTATTGTGAATAATGCTGCGGTGAACATGGTTGTGCAAATATCTTTTTGAGATCCTGTTTTCAGTTCTTTTTGGTATATACTCAGAACTGATTTCATATGGTGATTTTTTTTTTTAAAGATTTTATTTGTCAGAGAGAGAGAGCGCGCGCGCGTGTGCGCGCACAAGCACAGGCGGGGGAGAAGCAGGCTCCCTGCTGAGTAAGGACTCCATACCCGATACCCGGAGCCCTGGGATCATGACCTGAGCCGAAGGCAGACGTTTAACCATCTGAGCCACTCAGGTGTCCCTTATATGGTGATTCTATTAATTTTTTGAGGAACTTCCATAATGCTTTCTTTAGTGCCTGCATCATTTTAGATTTTCACCAACAGCACACAAGCGTTCCAATTTCTCCACAAAGCTGCCAGTACTTGTTATTTTTTGTGTGATAGTGGCCATTCCATTAGCATTGTGGTCATTGTGGTTTTGATTTGCATTTCCTTGATTAGTGATGTTAAACATCTTTTCATATACTTGCTGGCAATTTGTATTCTTTTGAGAAATGTCTATTCAGTGATTTATCCACTTTTAAATTGGATTACTTTTTGTTGTTTATTTTAGATTTTAACCCCTTTTCAGATAAATGGTTTGCAAATATTTTTTCCCATTACATAGGTTGCCTTTTCACTCTTTTGAATGTTTTCTTTGCGGCATGAAGGTTTTTAGGTTTGTCTATGCTTGCTTTTGTTATTTGTTAAATTTAGTTTTAAAGTATGCCTGTTTTCTGTTAGAATATTTTGTTATAGCCTACCTAGAATTAGGTTTTTGAGGGCTATTTAACCCCCTTCTTAAATTCCTTGTTACTAATATTCTTTGTGCAGTCATAGATGTTCTGGTATTAGGAATGCATTTTTCACAATGTATTTCTGAATAGTTAGAAGTGAATAAAGTATTTTAAGGTTGTACAGTGTATCTTGAAGTAAAAGGAATGAAAATTGCTTTTATAGTTACATTCAGGATGGTCTGTCTACTATAACAACATTTGTGTTTTGTCTTTTACAAGGCATAAATGTATTTTCGTTTTTCACAACTCTGAGGAAATGGAAATGATCTTGCTTATAGTCAGATGATTAGTAAATGTTGAACTTCAAGTAGATTTCAATATGGGCGATATGGTTCAAAATTCCATGTTTAAATATAGAATGCTGCCTCTTGGGTTATTGTTTAGGTAGTAGCAAAGTTGATTAGAAGCATTCTGATAATACCGAGGTCATGAGTTTGATTCACGTGCTTTTAACTTCTTCCTGCGAAAATCCAATTTGTACCCATAAATTGCAACTTTGGTAGGCATTTCACAAATGTTTCTTTGTTACACAAGTCAGGAAGTGGTAGAGATGGCAATATCATGGGCTCATTGTCCAAATAGATGTATAACCAATGGAAAGGTATTAAATGCTCATAATGGAAGTATAGATGCAGTATAGCTGTGTGAAGAGCAAGGGTTCTGGCATGATATTTTCCAGTTTTGAGTCCTGGTTTTCTAAGATGTGTCATTTTGGGAAATGACTTGACCTTTCCGTGCCTCAGATTTTTCATTTGTAAATTGAGTAGAATAATAGTATTTACATTTTGGGGCTCTTATAAGGATTAAATAATTGTATGCAGGTAAAGTGCCTGGTACATGGTAAGTGCTCAGTAAACATTGTTTTTGTTATAGATGCTAATGAAAATATAATCTGTGCCAATTGATTTATACTTCAAATTAATCTTTCAAATTACTAATGGCAAATACTTAAAATGTGACACTCCATTAGAATAATATAGTAGAAATAGATTTTAAGTATTCTGTCCTTGCAGGAGAAAAACTTGTGAAGACATACATGAGGCCCACACATTTGTAAGCGTAGTTAGCATTTTTATAACAATTGTTCTTAGAGGAAGATAATATTCTAAGCACTTTATATAAATTCATTTAATCCTCAATGATACTATTGTTATCCAGATTTTACAGATAGACTGAGACAACATTAAACAAGTTGTCCAGTCGTTTGCCATATTGCCTATATTTAGCTATATTGCTATGTTGCTAACCTAAGTAGGTGGGCAGTTGTTGGATGAATAAGTTTAATGTATATTAACTTTCACAAATAGATAACTTAAAATGTGAAGTATAATCTACATGCAATTTTTTCCTTTGTTGATTTGTAACAAAAATTTTGTCTGTCAGTGAAACAAGTCACCAATATAAAGTGACTATGGTGACATTTATGTTTTCATTTCTTTCTTTCTAATAATAATGGAAATCAGTCAGAAAACATTTAAATTTTATGACCAGAGAGTATCCAGGTACAATCTTTAATTAGGTAAAGCTCAATACTTTTTTTATTTTTCAAGGTTGGTAAATTTTTATTTTGTTGGGTCACTCTCCTATCTCTTTACTCTGCTCTCCCCCATACCCTTTTAACTTGCCTTACAATCCTGTTCTGTTAGTTTAAAACACATTTTAAATACACGTTTTGAATGGAGATTTTAAACAATATGCCATTCAGTTATCTCAGTGCTGCTGTCTACTCTGATTATTACAACCACTATCGTATATGAACCTTTGTTACGTACCACATATTTTGTATTATATTCATTCAGCAGAAGAAGAAATGGAGGCCTAGGCAGGTTGACTAGCTTATTAAAAGTAACTTGTACGATAAGTTTTTGTGGTGTATCATTACCTATAGTTTAACAAGTTATTTGCTACTTTTTGAGGAACAGTAGTTCTTAAAATATTTTTGTTTTAGAAATTTCATTTCTCTTTTCAGAAAGTAATTTGGATGTTATGAAAAAATTAAGCACTTACTAACTTTTAATATTTTGTTTTAAGGAATTGAAATTACCATTCACTTTTTTAAGTGGACATATTCATGAATTGAGGATCCATGTACCATGGACAAAACTGGGTTCAGAACCAGTGGTAATTACCATCAATACAATGGAATGCATTTTGAAACTTAAAGATGGAATACAGGTAAGAAGTTATTGAACCTAGTTGTTTATATAAACCTATTTTAATAGTTATTGATGTTATTTCTCTAACTTTTGGGATATGTCACCTTTTACACAAAGTTTACATACACTTACTGTTTCTCACATGCCTATTAAAGTACCATAATTGCAAAAGGGTATTCTTATATTTGGATGAAACATTCTAATGGTTATTTTCATACTAATTTTACTTAATCTAATCATAGCCATCATAGCGATCATGTTGATGGCTTATTATCTGTGTCTACTAGAAGTAGGACCTGATTGTGTCCCAATTTTCAGGTGAAGGTTTTTGAATTTTTGCAAATGACCTGTATGATTTTTTTATATTTACATGACATTTTTAAATGAGATGAAAATTTCTCGTTTTTTGAAATGAAAATATATTGAATTTACTTTCATATCAAATTTTAAGGTTTTATTTTAATTCGAGTTAACATATGGTATTCTAGTAATCTCACGTGTAGGATATAGTAATTTAACACTTCTAAACCTGGTACTCATCACAAGTGCACTCCTTAATCCCCATCACCTATTTCACCCATCCCCACACCCACCTCCCCTCTGGTAACCATCAGTTTGTTCTCTATAGTTAAGAATTTGTTTCTTGGTTTGCCTCCTTTTTTCCTCTCTGCTGGTTGGAATGGATAAAGAAGCTGTGGTGTATATATACACAATGGAATATTGCTCAGCCATAAAAAAGAATGAAATCTTGCCACTTCCAATGACGTGGAGAGAGCTAGAGAGTATTATGCTAAGCAAAATAAGTCAGAGAAAGACAAATACCATATGATTTCACTCATATGTGGAGTTTAAGAAACCTATCAAATTTCATTGTGTTTTTGAAGTTTTGGCATCAGAAGCTGATTTTTTTTTTTTTCGACTTAACCTTTTCTCTGACCATCTTACATTTCTCTTTAGTGTTTTTTTTTTTCTTTTTTGTAAAGTTGTAATACTGATTTTTTTTTTTAAAGGAGTTTCTAGCAAAAATTAATCTAGGAAGCAAATAGGTCTGAGAGCAGTATATCATAAATTTTTCCATTTTCATCTTACAGAAAAGTAGTGTCTCTTTCATTTTTATTATGTTTTCCTTAGCCCATACTTAACTTGCAGTTTAAAAAATGCTTTTTAGAACCAAATGAGTTGATGAGTATTAATAATTTAAATTTAACAATTTAATAACTTATTAAACGTTAAGGCAATTTTAGCGTGTCCTAAATATAACTTCAGTCGGTGAAATTAAGATTATTTATGATGTTAAAATAATTTCCTTTTTTAAGCAGATACATTGTCATGTCAACCCACTGGGCTCATCTTTTTTTTTCCTTTTATGAAATCTTTGATTCTAAACCTATATTATCTAATTTAACTGATGTAGTTTCTGGAAGTAAGTAGACCAATGCTGTATTTCTATGAGAATTTATTTTGTAAACATAAAATACATGGGAGATAGATTTAGAAATCTGTGAGATAGTTATATTACAACAGAGTTTTATTTTACATTTATTTTAGGTAATACTTAAATGGTCTTAATCATCATCTGTTCCTGGAATTTAATTTTTTTTTTTTTAAAGTCTGGACTTGGTTATACCACCCATGGAGTGCTCCATATTAAAAGAGGAAAAAGAATCCAGACACTAAGTATTTTTTCAATGGGAAGGTGGAAGTTTCAAGGCCAGATGTCCCATAAGAAACACATTTTAAAAGAGGCAAATTACAACTAATTATAGAGGCTGCAGAAAAAGATTTGTAACACATGACTTAGTGGAACCTAGAACTAATATTTGATATTGGACCATGCAGATGGCTACTGCAGGAATGATCAGGTTTCCTGCTTGCATGGTATTTGAGACTTGAATTTTGTGGTGTGTACAGCAAAAGGTCAAGTGTCATGAATGTAAACTACTCTCAAAACAAGTATTTTTTGCAGATGTTTAAAATTTTGAGGTAGAAAAGATTTTTGAAAATTGCAGTTGACATTTGGACAAATTATTCAGCAGTGTCCATCCCTGGAGAGTAATACTTAGGTTAATGATTGGAATTAATTTTTCAGTCAGACATTATAGATGAAACACATTTTTAAACAGTTTATTTTCCTATTTTAAGCTTTGATTAGTGTAGTAGGAAATTAAGTTAAAAAGTTACACATGTATTAGTAAAACTGAATAAGCCCATATTTAATTAAAATTATTTCAAATTATTACATTGTAGAATCAACATGAAGAAAATACTTATTTCATAAATTAGTGTGGGATGGTTGGTTAAAGGAAGGGATTGTTTAGAGTTATAGATATGAATCTGTTAAAAATAACTACTGTTGATATTTGACAGTGTAATAAATACAACTTAAAAAGTTAGGAATTTGAGGTCTAATTCAGAAAAGGTTATTACAAAAATATAATATTGCTAAATGCCTTGATAAGAAGGCATGTCTGGTTTGTAAAGTTCAATTTAATTCTACCAACATTGTTGATTTCCTACTCTTCAGTGCACTGAACACCATTGCCAAGATATTTATATAATCTTCTAAGGAGACTTAGATTTATGATGATTGAGGGTGACTCTAGTGATAATAATTACAATATACGGCCTTAGCATGTCTCTGTAACTAGTTTTTTTTTTTTTTTTTACAGACTTATTTATTTTAGCGAGTTCATGTGCATGAGCTCTGGGGGGAGAGGGAGAGGGAGAGAATCTCAAGCAGACTTGCTGCTGAGTGTGGATATCCATTTTTCCACCCTGAGATCATGACCTGAGCTGAAACCAAGAGTATGTAGCTCAACCAACCAAGCCACACAGGTGCCTCTGTAATTAGATTTATGGAGCTTTTTTCCGATGAGAAGGTGACCCAAGTTGTTGTGTTGGGTCAAATAAAGGCCACCTTGATGTTCAGACTGAATTATTTTTAATACATTGATATTTCACTCAGAAAATACTTAACTGTTAGCTGTTTACTCTGGGAGACCTGTCTGCCATCATACCCACCTTTAGATCCTTCAGATTTTACTTGTGAGGTTTTTTGTTTGTTTTTGTTTTTTGTTTTTTTGACTTAAATTACAGAATTTGATTCATGACACATCATCAGTGGTCCAGGTCTGACTTATTTATTTAAATAGTTCACTCTAATAAATACATGTGGATCCAGCACATAGCTCAGTAACTTACATTTAACTGTATGCTCCTGTCCTTTTGCATATTCTTGCTTTTCAACCTTTATGGGCCTCATCTGTAAAATAGGGCAAGACTTGATACATAGTTCTTATTCTATGGTTGTATATACTTCTTTGCTCATTGTATTAATAAGTCTTGCAAAAAATCTTCTTCAACCTAGAGTAGTAGTAAATTTGTTTTTAAAGAACTATTTATTCGGGCCTTTGTATCACCTAGAAAGTTTAAAAAACAACAAAAACACCCCCTCCCCCAAAAAACCCTATGAAATCTTTTGACTTGTTAAATGTGACTGTTTGCAAGGCTATTTATAGAATACTCACTGTTCATAAAAAAACCCGAACATCCTTTTGTACCTAAACCAAAACTTTAAAATTATCAGTAAAAACTGGGGATAAACAAACAGCTTTTGGTTAACGTATGTATGTACTTTTAATCCCTGGTTAGTGCTTGGAGTTACAGGACAGTTTTGCTGTCCTTTCTCCTTGCATGTTTTTTGGTGCTGTAGAAATCCATTATTTGTTTAGGTGGTCTTGAAGAGGGAAGTATCCTATCTTATCCTTGAAGGTTGAGCACTATGCTGGAGGACGTTTTGGTAAGGCTATTAACAGTATTTATATGGACTTTTTAAAAAAACACTTTAATTCTCTTAAATGAGGTGGGATTAATTTGAATGACTACTACGTTAGTAGTCATTTGAATGTGTCGTCCTCCCCCACCCCCCACTCCTGCCAAAATTCATATATTGAAATTCTCCCCAAAGATGATGGTATTAGGAGGTAGGATCTTTGGGAGATGCTTAAGTCATGAGCCCTCATAAATGGGATTAGTGCCTTATAAAAGAGGCTCCAGAGAGATGCCTGTCTCTTTTGCCATGTGAGGACACAGTGAAAAAGGTACCTACCAGCTGTGAACCGGGAAGAGGGCCCTCAAACCAGACCATGTTGGCACCTTGATCTTGGACTTTCCAGCCTCCAGAACTCTGAGAAAAAAATCTCTGTTGCTGTTATAAGCTACCAAGCTATCCAGTCTGTGGTATTTTTTATAGCAGCCCAAATGGACTAAGACAACTACTTTTTCAGAAATTTAACAGGGTTCAGAAACGCTGACTTAGGCTGTGGAATTTATTATATTGATTTCCTCACTTGCATTGCTGCAGGTTAATGAGGTGGTTATGATAATAGCAGATAATGTAGTCTAGATTCTCTCTGTAGCTTCCTTATATAAAAAAGTGAGAAAGAGTTCCCTATAAATTATGGGTAGTGTCTTTACTCTCACAAGGGAACCCCTTTTATATTGTGAAGGAGATGGATCCTCTGGTACATCTTCCTGTGTAATAGTTTAGAAAAACTACATAAGTTAATGAGATGAATTATAATAACTTCATATCAGTTTGATCTAGTAAAGAATTTTTTTTTTAAAGAGTTTATTTATTTGACAGCGAGAGAGAGCAGGAACACAAGTAGGGGGAGTGGGAGAGAGAGAGAAGCAGACTCCTGCTGAGCAGGGAGCCTGATGCGGGGCTTGATCCCAGGACCCTGGGATCATGACCTGAGCCGAAGGCAGACGCTTAACAACTGAGCCACCCAGGTGCCCCTAGTAAAGAATTTTTTAAGTGGAGTATGTAGCTAAATAATTTCCAGTCTTTGGCTATATCTGTTTCCTACAAACTTCAGACCTTGGGTTTGAATTCTTGTTTCTGGTGTTGTAACTGGAATGGTGAAATAAGACTGGGAAGTGGGGCATTGACCTTTTGTGTAAAGAAGGTGAATGGAGGATTCAGCAGAGGAGAATCTAGAAGTCTTTGACTGTGACTCCTACCTTATCTGCCCTGGTGGCAGGCCACATGAAAGAGTGGAGAAACTGTATAATTCAAAAGCAAGTAATATGTAGAGGAGGGATAGTAGTAGTAGTAAATGTCCCTTCACATTCTCAGTTGAGAGAAGAATAAGCCAGCCAAATCACCATTTCTTTAAGATAACACATAAAATTGTGTGTTTTGCTCAAGAAATTTTAAATACTTGAATCTGATCCTGAATTTACTTGCACTTAATTAGAGGTATACCAAATTCTTCAGTAAGTGAGGTATTCAGTTTAGTCAGGTGCAGCAAGCATTAAGGTGATTCCTATTCTCTTCTGTATATCTCGAATCTTCTAAAATTAATACCTGAAATTATATTCTAAGTCTGTTTTGAGATGTAGTAGAGAAAGAGATACTTTTGCGTTTCACTCTGGGTGGAATCCTTTATGTATTTATATATTTTGGTTATTGGTTGTTGTTTTCACTTTTAGTCCCATTTTATGAAGATGTAATTGACAAATTAAAATGCATTTATTTAAAGTGTACAATGTGGTGATGTAAGTATACATTGTGAAAGGATTCACACCATCAAGTTAATACTTCCTTTACCTCACAGTTAACTTTTTTCTTTTTTTAACCTTTTTAATTTTTTTTTTGATGAGAATACTTAAGATCTACTCTTAGCAAATTTCAAGTATACAATATAGTATCATTAACTGTAGTCACCAAGCTGTACATTAGAATCTTAGATCTTGGGGCGCCTGGGTGGCTCAGTTGTTGAGCATCTGCCTTCGGCTCAGGTCATGATCCCAGGGTCCTGGGATCGAGCCCCTCATCGGGCTCCTTGCTCAGTGGGAAGCCTGCTTCTCCCTCTCCCACTCCCCCTGCTGTGTTCCATCTCTTGCTTTGTCTCTGTCAAATAAATAAAATCTTTAAAAAAAAAAAAAAAGAATCTTAGATCTTGTTCAGCTAATAACTGAAAATTGTACCCTTTGACTAATATTGCCCGTTTCACCCAGGACCTGTCAAACATTATTATTCTACTGTTTCTATAAGTTTGACAGTTTTTTTTTTTTTTTTTTTTTTTAGATTCCATATAGTATTTGTCTGGCTTATTTCATATCCCACAATGCCCTTTAGGTTCATCTGTGTTGTTACAAATGGCAGGATTTCTTTCTTTTTCTTTTTTTTTTTAAAGATTTTATTTATTTATTTGACAGAGAGAGACACAGCGAGAGAGGGAACACAAGCAGGGGGAATGGGAGAGGGAGAAGCAGGCTTCCCGCCGAGCAGGGAGCCTGGTGCGGGGCTCGATCCTAGGACCCTGGGATCATGACCTGAGCCGAAGGCAGACGCTTAACGACTGAGCCACCCAGGCGCCCCAGGATTTCTTTATTTTTCACAGCTGAGTAATGTGCGCACATGTATCCACTCCCCCATTGATGGACCCTTAGGTTATTTCCATTCATGGCTTTTGTGAGTAATGCTGCAGTGAACATGAGAGTACAGATGTCTCTTTGAAATAATATTGGTTTCTTTCCATATATACCCAGAAGTGGGATTGCCAGAAGTGGATAATGTGGTAGTTCTATTTTTGAATTTTTGAGGAACCTCTGTACAGTTTTCCAGTTTTCCATGATAATGCCAGTTTACATTACCACCAATGTTGTACAAAGATTCCCTATTTTCAGTATTTGTTATTTCTTGTCTATTTGATGATAGCCATCCTAAGAGGCTTGGGGTGATATTTCATTGTGGTTTTGATTTGTCTTTTTCTGATGGTTATTGTTGTTCAGCACCTTTTCAGGTATCTTTTGGCCATTTGTGTAACTTATTTAGAAAAATGTTTATTCAGTTCCTTTGCTCATTTTTAATTGGATTGTTTTTTGATATTGTACAAGTTCATTTTTTATATTTTAGATATTAACCCCTTATGAAATAAAAGGTTTGCAGATATGTTCTCCCATACCATAGGTTGACTTTTCATTTTGTTGGTAGTTTCCTTGGCTGTGCAGAAGCTTTTTAATATGATGTAGTCCCACCTTTTTTTTTTTTTTTGGTTTTTGTTTCCTGTGCTTTTGGTGTTATATCCAAAAATAATTGCTATGACTGATGTCAGGGAACCTTTCCATTATGTTTTCTTTTAGTAAGTTGTACAGTTTCAGGTCTTATATTTAACTCTTTTATCCCTTCTGAGTTAATTTGTATGAGTGGTGTTAAGATCGAGTCCATTTTCATTTATTGTTTTGTACCTGGATATCCAATTTTCCCAGCATGATTTATTGAAGAGCCTGTCCTTTCTCCATTGTGTGTTCTTGGTGCCTTTGTCAAGGATTAGTTGACTGTATATATATTGGTTTATTTCTGGGCTCTCAATTCTGTTTCATTGATATGTGTCTGTTTTTATGCCAGTACCATACTATTTTGATTACTGTAGCTTTGTAATATATTTGAAATCAGGAAGTGTGATGCCTCCAGCTTTGTTCTTCTTTCTCAAGATTGCTTTGGCTATTTGAGATCTTTTTTTGTGGTTCCATATGAATTTTGGAATTTTTTTTTCCTATATATGTGAAAAAATGCCATTGGAATTTTGATAGGGTTAGTATTGAATCTGTAGATCACTTTAGATACAGTATTTTGTTTTTTGATGCTCTTGTAAACAAGAACGCTTTTAATTTTCTCTGATAGCTCATTAATAGCATATAGAAACACTGATTTTTGTATATTTACTTTGTATTGAATCTACTAGTCCTGTTTTTTTGTAGGATTCTTTAGAGTTTTCTATATGTAAGATAATGGTATTTGCAAACATAATTTTAATGCTCACTTTCTGATGTGGATGCCTTTTATTTCTTTCCTAGTTGCTCTGGCTAGGATTTCCAGAATTACGTTGAGTAAAAGTGGTGGGAGTGGGCATCTGTATCTTGTTTCTAACAGGAAAAGCTTTGAGCTTTTCACCACTGAGTATGATGTTAGCTGTCATGGGGTCATATATGGCTTTTATTATGTTGAAGTACATCCCTTCTTTTTTTTTTTTTTATTTTATTATGTTAGGAAGTACATTCCTTCTATACCTAATTTGTTGAGAGCTTTTATCGTGAAAGGATGTTGAATATTGTTGGATGCTTTTTCTGCATCTAATGAGAGATGATTTTTATCCTTCATTTGTTAATGTGATGTATTACATTTATTTATTTGCATATGTTGAACCATCCTGGCATCCCAGGGTTAAATTCACTTGATCATGCTTTATGATTTTTTTTTAATGTGCTGTTGAATTCAGTTTGCTAATACCTTATTGGGAATTATTACATATATATTCATCAGGGATATTGGCCAGTAATTGTCCTATAGTGTCCTTGTCTGGGTTTGGTATCAGAATAATGTTGGACTCATAAAGTGAGTTTGGAAGTATTCCATCCTATTCAATTTTTTGGAAGTTTGAGAAGGATTGGCATTAATTCTTCTGTATATATTTGGTATAGTTCACCAGTGAAGTATCTTTCTTGGGCTTCTTTGGGAGTTTAAGTTTTTATTTTAATTACCTGGTGCTTATCATGACAAGTGCACTCATTAGTCCCCATCATCTATTTTACCCGTTCCTCTACCCACCTCCCCTCTGGTAACCAGGAGTTTGTTCTCTATAGTTAAGAGTTGATTTCTTGGTTTATTGCTCTTTCCCCCACCCTTTGCTTATTGTTTTGTTTCTTAAATTCCACATATGAGTAAAATCATATGGTATTTGTCTTTCTCTGACTTATTTCACTTAGCTTCATACATGTTGTTGCAAATGGCAAGATTTTATTCTTTTTTATGGCTGAATAATATTCCATTGTGTAGGTATATACCACATCTTCTTTATCGATTCATCAATCAGTGGATACTTGGGCTGTTTTAGTAATTTGGGTATTGTAGATAATGCTGCTATAAACACTGGGGTGCATGTATCCCTTTGAATTAATGTTTTTGTATTCTTTGGGTAAATACCTAGTAGTCCATTTGCTGGATCGTAGGGTAGTTCTATTTTTAACTTTTTGAGGAACTGCTATACTGACTTCCACAGTGGCTGCCGTGGTTTGCATTCCCACCAACAGTGCAAGAGGGTTCCCCTTTCTCCACATCCCTGACAACGTCTGTTTCTTGTGTTGTGATTTTAGCTATTTTGACAGGTGTGAGGTGATATCCCTCCATAATTTTGATTTGCTTTTTTCCCTGATGAGTGATATTGGCATCTTTTCATGTTTCATGCCATCTGTATGTCTTTGGAAAAATGTCTATTCATGTCTTCTGCCCATTTTTAATTGGATTATTTTTTGGGTGTTGAGTTTGATAAATTTTCTATAGATTTTGGATACTAACCCTCTTATCAGGGTTATGTTAGATATGTTATTTGTAAATATCTTCTCCCATTTTGTGGGCTGCCTTTTAGTTTTGTTGATTGTTTCCTTCACTGTGCAGAAACTTTTTATTTTGATGAAGTCCCAGTATTTTTGCTTTTGTTTCCCTTGCCTCAGGAGATCCACCTAGAGAAAAGTTGCAAGATTGATGTCTGAGAAACTACAGCCTGTGCTTTCTTCAAGGACTTTTATGGTTTCCTGTCCCACATTTAGGTCTTTAATCTGTTTTGAATTTATTTTTGTGTATGGTGTAAGAAAGTGGTCCAGTTTCATTCTTTTGCATGTTGCTGTCCAGTTTTCCCAATACCATTTGTTGAATAGACTGTCTGTTTTCTATTGGATATTCTTTCCTGCTTTCTTGATTAATTGACCATATAATTGTGGGTTCATTTCTAGGTTTTCTGTTCTGTTCCATTGATCTATATGTGTGTTTTTATGCCAGTATCATTCTGTTTTGATCACTACAGCTTTGTAATATAACTTGAAGTCTGGAATTGTGATGCCTCCAGCGTTGCTTTTCTTTTCAAGATTGCTTTGGCTATTTGGGGTCCTTTGTGGTTCCATACAAATTTTAGGATTGTTTTAGCTCTGTGAAAAATGCTGGTGGTATTTTGATAGGGATTGTATTAAATGTGTAGATTGCTTTAAGTTGTACAGAGAATTGAACAATATTTGTTTTTCCAATCCACTAGGGTGGGATGTCTTTCCATTTCTTTGTGTCATTTTCAATTTCTTTCATAAGTGTTCTGTAGTTTTCAGAGTACAGATCATTTACCTCCTTGTTTAGGTTTATTCCTAGGTATCTTATGGTTTTTGGTGCAATTGTAAATGGGATGGATTCCTTGATTTCTCTTTCTGCTGGTTCATTATTGGTATACAGAAATGCAACAGATTTCTGTACGTTGATTTTGTATCCTGTGACTTTACTGGATTCATGTATCAGTGCTAGCAATTTTTTTGGTGGAGTCTTTTGGGTTTTCTATATATAGTGTAATGTCATCTACAAATAGTGAAAGTTTGACTTCTTCCTTGCCAGTTTGACGCCTTTTATTTCTTACTGTTGTCTGATTACTGAGGCTAGGACTTCCAGTACTATGTTAAATAACAGTGTTGAGTGTGGACATCCTTGTCTTGTTCCTGATCTTAGGGGAAAGGCTCTCAGTTTTTCCGCATTGTGGATGATACTTGCTGTTGGCTTTTCATATATGGCCTTTATTATGTTGAGGTATGTTCCCTTTAAACCTACTTTATTGAAGGTTTCTGTCATCAGTGGATGTTGTACTTTGCCAAATGCATTTTCTGCATCTACTGAAAGGATCATATGGTTCTTACCCTTTCTATTATTGATGTGATGTATCATGTCGATTTGTGAATATTGAACCACCCTTGCATCCCAGAAATAAATCCCACTTGATTGTGTTGAATGATTTTTAAAAAACTTTTCTAATGTATTGTTGGATTTGGTTCACTAGTATTTTGTTGAGGATTTTTGCATCTTTGTTCATCAGAGATACTGGCCTGTAGTTCTTTTTTTTTTTTTTTTTTGTGGTGTCTTTATCTGGTTTTGGTATCAGGGTAATGCTGGCCTCAGAATGAATTTGGAAGTTTTCCTTCCTTTTCTATTTTTTTGGAGTAGTTTGAGAATTGGTATTAACTCTTCTTTAAATGGTATAATTCGCCTGTGAAGCTATATGATCCTGGACTTCTGTTTGGGACATTTTTGATTACTGATTCAGTTTCTTTGCTGGTTATCAGTCTGTTCAAATTTTCTGTTTCTTCCTGTTTTAGTTTTAGTATTTCGGTTAAGTTTATAGTTTTTAGGCATTTACCCATTTCTTCCATGTTGGTTAGAAAAGATGCATGGTATGACTTTGATCTATTTGAATTTGTTGAGGCTTGTTTTGTGGCCTAATATGTGATTATTCTGGAGAATGTTCCATGTGCACTTGAAAAGAATGTGTATTCTGCCGTTTCAGGATGGAATGTTCTCAATCTGCCTGTTAAATCTATCTGGTCCAGTTGTCATTCAAAGCCATTGTTTCCTTGTTGATTTTTTCTGTTTAGATGATCTGTCCATTGATGTAAGTGGGTGTTAAAGTTCCCTACTGTTATTGTATTTTTATTGATCAGTTCCTTTGTTTGTTATTAACTGTTTTAGGTATATATGTGCTTCTGTGTTGAGTGAATAAATATTTAGAAGTGTTAGATCTTGTTGGATTGTTCCTTTTGTTGTTATCTAGTGTCCTTTGTCCCTTGTTACAGTCTTTGTTTTATTTATTTTTTGTAAAGATTTTATTTATTTGTCAGAGAGAGCAAGCCTGGGAGTGGGTGGAGGGAGAAACTGGCTCCTCGCTGAGCAAGGAGCTTGATGCAGGACTCGATCCCAAGACCCTGGGATCATGACCTTAGCTGAAGGCAGAAGCTTAACTGACCGAGCCACCTAGGTGTCCTGACATTCTTTGTTTTAAAGTCTATTTTGTCTGGTACAAGTACTGCTGTTCTGGGTTTCTTTTTTTTTTTTTTTTTAATATTTATTCACTTTAGAGAGAGAGAAAGAGCCTGAGAGCGCACATAGTGGGGAGGAGGAGGAGGAAGAGAAGGAGAGAGAATATCTCCAACAGACTTCCCACTGAGTGAGGGGCCCAATGCAGGGCTTGATCCCATGACCCTGAGATCATGACCTGAGCTGAAATCAAGAGTTGGACACCCAGCTGACTGAGCCACTCAGGCTTCCCATACTCTGGATTTCTTTTGACATGCATTTGCATGATAAATGTTTCTCCATCTCTTCACTTTCAATCTGCAGATGTGTTTAGGTCTGAAGTGAATCTCTTGTAGGCAGCCTATAGATGAGTCTTGTTTTTTTTTTTTTGTCCATTCTGTCACCCTGGGTCTTTTGATTGGAGTGTTTATTCCGTTTACAGTCGAAGTAATTATTGATATGTATTGCCATTTTATTACTTGTTTTATGGCTATTTCTGAAGATTTTCCCTGATCCTTTCTTGTCTTTCTCTCTTTCACGGTTTGCTAGTTTTCCTTAGTGATATATTTGGATTTCTTTCTCTTTATTCTTTGTATATTAGTTGTTTTTGATTTGTGGTTACTGTTAGATTTATATATAATATCATCTGCATGTAGCAGTCTACATTAAGTTAGTGGGTGTTTAAGTTTGAACCCATTCTTTATTCCTCCCCATGTTTTAGGTTTATGGTGTCATATTTTACATCCTTTTATTTTGTGAGTTTGACTTTTTTTCCCCAGAAATATTCCTTTTTACTGCTTTTGTGTTTTCTACCTTCATACTCTCAGTTTTGGCCTTTCCACTCAGAGTCCCCTTTAATATTTCTTGTAGGGCTGGTTTAGTTGTCATGAACTCCTTTTAGTTTTTGTCTGGGAAAGTCTTCATTTCTTCTTCTTTTCTGAACAATAACCTTGCTGAATAGAGTGTTTTTTGCCTGCAGGATTTTCCCATTCAGCATTTTGAATGTATCTTGCCATTCCTTTCTGGTGTGGAAAGTTTTTCCTGAAAAATCTGCAGATAGTGTTATGAGGTTTCCTTTGTATGTAATTATCTTTTGTCGTGCTGTTTTTTGTTTTAATAAATGTTTTATTGTTACTCTTTTAGAGTTTCTTTTTTTATTTTTGAAATCTGCTCTAGGCCCAATGTGGGCCTTGAACTCATGATGACTCCAAGATCAAGAGCTGCATGCTCTACCGACTGAGCCAGTCAGGTGCCCCTTGTCTTGATCCTTTTAATATTTCTTTTTCACTATATTTTGCCATCTTAACTACAATATGTCTTGATTGACTTTGTTGATTTTTTTTTTTTTTTTTTGGTTCAATATTTTCTGTGCCTCCTTGATCTGTACCTCTGCTTCCCTAGATAAGGGAAGTATTCAGGTATTATTTCTTCAAATAAATTCTCTTCCCCCTTTTGTTTCTCCTTTTCTGGGACTCTTATAATAGGAATGTTTTCACGTTTGATGGTGTCACTGAGTTCCCTAAGTCTTTTTTCATTTTACATAATTATTTTTTCTCTCTTTTCAGCTTGATTACTTTCCATTATTATCTTTTGGTCATTAATTCATTTCTTTGCTTCGTCTGGACTGCTGTTCATTCCAAGTGTTTCTCATTTTGTTTCTTGTACCCTTTGTCTTTGTTGTGTTATTCCTTATCTCTGTTTTAATGGTCTCACTAATGTCCCCCACTCTTAAGTCCATTGAGTATCCTTATGATCATTGCTTTCAGTACTCCATCAGGCATGTTACTTTTATCTGTTTTGCTTAATCTCCAGTTGTGTTCTTGTTTTGTTTTTTGATTTGGGACGAATTCCTCAGGCTTCTCATTTTGTCTAAGTCTTTGTGCCTGTTTCTGTGTGTTAGGAAAGGCAGCTACATTTCCTGTTTTTTTTTTTTCCTCTTTTTTTAGGTTTTATTTATTAATTTGTCAGAGAGAGAGCACAAAGCAGGGGGAGCGGCAGGCAGAGGGAGAGGGAGAAGCAGGCTCCCTGCTGAGCAGGAACCCCCCCCCCCCCAATGCGGGGCTCAATCCCAGGCCCCTGGGATCATGACCTGAGCCGAAGGCAGACACTTAACCGACTGAGCCACCCAGGCGTCCTGACATTTCCTGTTCTTGAGGGTAATGAGCTTATGAAGAAGAACTTTTGTATTGCCCTGTTGTGTAGTGTCCTCTGTTCCCCAGGGTGTGGTGCTTCCTGGAATGTCTCCAATGTGTGCTGCATGTGCTCTGCTGTTTTGTCCTGGCTGCTTTCTTTCAGGCCAGTCTTCAGGGGCTCTCTTTGCCTGTTGTGGGCACTGTTTGGTCCCTGGCCTGAATGTGATGCATTTTAACTAGGTCTGCTCTGGTCTGCTTCTGAAATGAGACCTGTTGCCTCTGCTGCTAGAGCTGAAGACTTGCAAAACTCCTGGGTCAGGAGACTGTGTTGGCAGGTGTTTGGGCCAGTGTTTGGGGGAACGGGGCCCACCATGCTGGTACTGAGGAAACGGTGACTGGGAAGAGCAGTTGCACAGGAGCATCCTGGGCGGGGCTTCGTGTAAACAAGTCAGGTAGTGAGTGTTGGAGCTGAGCTTGTTTCTGGAGGTGGTTCTGTGTTCAAGCTGAGTCGCCCTGGAGGGAAATGGTGCTTGTGGGTCCCTGTGTTCCTGGATGGGTGTCTCCGGGAACACTCTTTCACTGGGACATGCTCCAAGATGAGCAGCTAACCTTCCCGCTGTGTGCTCCACGTGCTCTTCAGATTGCTGTTTCCTTTCTGTATGTCCATGGGCTGTTTGCCCTGCTTTCTCCAAGAGCAGCCTTGATGTCCTGTGAGCTCTCCCAGAGCCAAGCACACTGACCTTTAAAACCGTAGGCTTTAAGCCTTGCTGTGGCAAGATCTCAAGAAATTTGGGCCCTCTTGCTTTCTAAGTCAGTTGCTATGGGGATTCATTTTCCTCCTGTGCTCCCCTGTGTGCTCGTTTGTCTCTCACCCTTCTCCCCAACTATGGCTCATTCCCCACTGCAGCAGTGGCCATCCTCCATTTCTCTCCTAAGCCCTAGATCTGCACTTCCTACTTCTTCATTGTGGCCTCTTCTGGGCCTTTAGTTGTGGAGTTTGTTCTGCCAGTCTTCAGATGGATTTTTGGGGTATTTAGGATGATTTGTTAGTTCCCTAGTTGTATTTGTGCAGTGAGGTGAGCCTTGGGTCCTCCTCCTCTACTGCCATCTTCCCCTCTGAGATTGGGAGGCTTTAGATTACTGATTTGACATCCTTACTAGTTAAGGCTCTGTTCAAGTTTTTTTTTATTTCTTTATGATTCATGTGTTTCTAGGTTATGTTTCTAGCTCTTCACTTCTTCTAGGTTACCCAATTTGTTGGTGTATAATTGTTCATAGTAGTCTCCTAAGATCCTTTATATTTCTGTGGTATCCGTTATAAAGTCTCCTCTTAAATTTCTGATTTTATTTATTGGTCTTCTAGCTAAAGGCTTGTCAATTTTATCTTTTTAAAAACCAGCCTATTTTGTTGATCTTTTTCTATTGTCTTTCTAGTTTTTATTTTACTTATTTTTGCTCTGATCATTGTTATTTCTTTCCTTCTGCTGCCTTTGGGCTTAGTTTGTTCTTTTCCTTGTTCCTTGAAGTGTAATATTGGGTTACTTATTTGAGATCTTTCTTTTTTCTTAAATAGCTACTTATTGCTGTAAACTACCTTCTTAGAATTGCTGTAGCTGCATTCATAAGTTTTGGTATATTGTGTTTGCATTTTTGTTTGTCTCAAGATATATATATTTTTAAAGATTTTATTTATTTATTAGAGAGAGAGCAAGAGAGTGCAAGCAGGGGAGCTGCAGAGGGAGAGGGAGAAGCAGACTCTCCGCTGAGCAGGGAGCCCGATGTGGGGCTCCATTCCAGGACCCTGGGATCATGACCTGAGCCAGAGGTGGAGGCTTAACTGACTGAGCCATCCAGGCGCCCCTGTCTCAGGATATTTTTTGATTTCATTTTTGAGGTCTTGTTTTGACACATTGTTCAGGAGTGTGCTGTGTAATTTTCATGTATTTGCGAATTTTTAACTTTTCCTCATGTTCTTGATTTCTAGTTTCATTGTGGTTAGAAAAGCTACTTGGTATTATTTCAGTCCTGTTAAATTTGTTAAGACTTGTTTTGTGATCTAACAGTATATTCTATCCTGGAAGATGTTCCATTTGTGCAGAAGAATGTGTATTCTGTTGTTGGGTAAAATGTTCTGTGTGTATCTGTAAGTTCCATTTGGTAAAAGTATATATAGTTCAAGTTCAGTATTTCCTTATTGATTTTTCTCTCTAAACTATCCATTGTTGAAAGTGAGGTATTGAAATTTCCTACTAGTATCATGTTGCTGTATAATTCTATCTTCAGACTCTTGATATATTTAGGTGTTTTAATATTGGATGCATGTATATTTACGGTGATTTGACTTCTTTATCAGTGTCTTTTGTTTTAGCTTTTGAGTTAAAGTTTATTTTGTCTAATTATAATTATATAGCTACCCTTGCTGTGTTTTGGTTTACACTTGCATGGACTATCTTTTTCCATCCCTTCATTTTGAGCCTCTGTGTGTCTTTAAAGCTGAAGTGAATCTCTTCCAGGCAGCCTGTAGTTGGGCCTTTTTTTTTTTTTCCTTTTTCCTTTTTCATCCATTTAGTCACTCCATTTCTTTTGACTGGAGAATTTATTTGATTGACCTTTAAAGTACTTAGGGATAGGTATGGACTTATTATTGCCATCTATTGTTATATGGTTGTTTTGCACTTCCTTTGTCCCTTTATTTCTCTCTCACTCCCTTTTTCTTTGAGATTTGATGATTTTCTGTAGTGGCATGCCTTGATTCCTTTCTCTCCCATTTGTTAAAGATTATTGAGAGAGAGTGCACGCGTGCGTGGGAGAGGCAGAGGGAGAGGGAGAGAAGATCTCCAGCAGACTTCCCACTGAGTGAGGGGCCCAACACGGGGCTCAATCCCATGACCCTGAGATCATGACCTGAGCTGAAATCAAGAGTCAGATGCTTAACTCACTGAGCCACCCAGGTGCCCTTGCTTCCTTTCTCTTTATCTTTGTGTATGTACTATATGTTTTTGTTTTGTGTGATCATGAAGCTTATATAAAACATCTTAGTTATAATCTGTTTTAAGCTGATAACAGCTTAACTTCCATCACATCCAAAAATGTTATTCTTTCATTACTGCTCCCCCATATTTTGTTTTTGATGTCACAGTTGACATTTTTTTATATCGTGTATCCATTAACAAATTGCTGTAGCTATATTTTTAACACTTTTGTCTTTTTTTAAAAAAAGATTTTATTGATTTTATTTGAAAGAGAGAGAGAGTGAGAGCAGGAGGGAGAGGGAGAGAGAATCTGAAGCAGACTCTGCACTGAGCGCAGAGCCAGATGCAGGGCTCTATCCCATGACCGCATGATCATAATCTGAGCTGAAACCAAGAATTGGATGCTTAACTGACTGAGCCACCCAGGTGCCCCTATAATTTTGTCTTTTAAACTTCATAGTAAAGTGATTTGTACGCACCACCATTACAGTATTAAAGTATTCTGGATTTAACTATATACTTACCTATTTAGTAAGTTACCTATTTAATCTCCTTTCATTTCATCTTGAAGAATTCCTTTTAACATTTCTTATAATGCAGGCCTAGTAATGAACTCCTGTGGGGTTTTTTTTTTTTTTTTAATTAAAAACAATTTTTTTTTCTGGGCAAATCTTGACCTTTCTTTCATTTCTGAAGGATAGCCTTGCCTGGTAAAGTATTCTTGTTTGGCAGTTCTCCCAAATAAGATACATTCAGCACTTTGAATATATCATCCCACTATCTTCTGGCTGAGAAATCAGCTGATAGCCTTATTGTTTTTTTCTGTGTGTATGAGATTAATTTCTTTTCTCTAGCTGCTTTCAAAATTTTCTCTTTGTCTTTAATTTTTGACAGTTTTATTATAGTATGTCTTGGTTGAAGTCCTTTTCAGGTTGAATCTCTATGGAGACCTAGGAGCTTCATGTTCTTGGAAGTCCATATTCTTTTCTTAAATTTGGGAAGTTTTTGCTGTTATTTCTTTAAGCTTTCTGCCCCTTTTCATTTTCTTCTGGCACTTCACTAATGTAAATATTGTTTTGCTTTATGGTATCTTGTAATTCACATAGTTTTCTTTACTCTTTTAAATTCTTTCTTCGTTTTTCTCTCCTGAATTGGACAGTTTCAAATGATTTGTTTTTGAGTTCACAGATTCTTCTGCTTGATCAGGTCTGATATTGTATCAAGTCAAATTCTGTATTGAATTTTTAAATTTAAGTTTTCAACTCCAGAATTTGTTGAGTTCTTTTTTTTATGATTTCTTTCTCTTGAACTCATTTTGATCACCTTTTGTTTCCCTGATTTCGTTGAGTTGTCTGTCTTCTTTTGTAGTTCACTGAACTTCCTTAGAACAATTCTTTTAAATTTTTTTCTGGCAATTTGTAGATCTCCATTTCTTTGGCATCATTTACTGGAAAATTGTGTTCTGTTGATGGTGTCATGTTTCCTTGGGGGGGTGTGTGTGTGTGTGTGTGTGTGTGTTATAGCCTTGCGTTGATGTCTGCATATTTGGAGCAGTCACCTCTTCCACACTTTAGAGGATGGTTTTGGTGGATCAGACCTTCACCTGTGGGTGGGTACAAGGGCTCTGGCTGGGTGAAATGAGGTAGTTTTGGTCTGTGGTAGGCTCAGTAGTGTAGTCTGTGCAGCTCCATCAGCTGAGGTCAGCATCAGAGATTGCAGGAGGCCTCAATGGCATATTGCTGTGATGTCAACAGGTGGCAAGGGCTTTTGGGGTGTCCAGCGGTGAATGCTTCTGGGGACCTCTGATGTCTTTTTGTCCTATGGGGGATGTCATGGTTGAGAGCATCCTATTTGGTGCCAGGTCTGGCTGGTAGGTGCCCTTGTAGTAGTAGTTGTACTGGTGTCTGATGGAAAGAAAGGTGCCTGTGGAGTAGCCCCAGAGGTGGGGTCCAGGGCTTTGGGAAGCCTACATTGGTGGTGGCTTTGAAATTCGAGATGTGGGCATGCAGTGAGTATTATGGAGCTGAGGTCTTGAGCACAGGTTCGTGAGGAAAGGTGCTGGTTTTGGGGTCCTGGGTGCTGACTAGCCTGCAATGGGTGCTGGCTCCAATACCTGAGACCTAGGTACACTTGGAGCAGCTGTGGTACCAGGGTCTTGAGTGGCGGTATGTATGGAGCCAGGGTTGGATGTATAGACATACATGGAGCAGCTATGGCTCTGGCATCTGAGGTGTTCTTGGGTTGAGGGGTGCCATTGCAGCCCTGGTCTTGGGGCAGCGCAATAGCTGCTCTGTCAGGGGGCAGTGCAGCAGTCTTCTCCCAGGGGTCTCTGGTTCTGACAGCAGTTGGTCAGTGGCAAAAGCTTGCTCAGGTCGTATGGAGTAGGCAGCTGGAGTCTGCCAATGAATAATAGGGAGTCCTCAACTGCAAAAGCTTTGGGGTAGTCAGTCTATGGCTGTCCGGAGGGCCCTTGAGGTCCTTAGTTGCAGAGGCTGAAGGCATCCACATTGTGGCTGATACTGAAAGCCACTGCCCTTTTTTAGCTGTCTGCAGACATCTCTGCTAAATACCTAGTAGTGCAATTGCTGGCTCATAGAGTAGTTTTATTTTTAACTTCTTGAGGAACCTCCATGCTGTTTTCCAGAGTGGCTGCACCAGTTTGCATTCCTACCAACAATGTAAGAGGATTCTCCTTTTTCCTCATCGTCGTCAACATCTATTGTTTCCTGTGTTGTTAATTTTAACCAATCTGACACATGTGAGGTATCTCATTGTGGTTTTGATTTGTATTTCCCTGATGCCAAGTGATGTTGAACATCTTTTCATTGTCTGTTGGCCATTTGTTTGTCTTCTTTGGAGAAATGTCTGTTCATGTCTTCTGCCCATTTCTTTACTGGATTTTTTGGGGTTTTTTTGGTGTTGAGTTTGATAAGTTCTTTATAGATTTTGGATACTTACCCTTTTTCAGATAGGTCATTTGCAGGTATCTTCTCCCATTCTGTAGGCTGCCTTTCAGTTTTGTTGATTATTTCCTTTGCTGTGCAGAAGCTTTTTATCTTGATGAAGTCCAATAGTTCATTTTTGCTTTTTCCCCTTGCCTCCAGAGAGGTGTCTAGTAAGAAGTTGCCATGGCCAAGGTCAAAGAGGTTGCTGCCTGTGTTCTCCTCTAGGATTTTGATGGATTTTTGTCTTACATTTAGGTCTTTCATCCATTTTGAATTTATTTTTGTGTATGGCGTAAGAGAGTGGTCTAGTTTCATTCTTCTGCATGTTGCTGTCCAGTTTTCCCAACACCATTTAATTGAATAGACTGTCTTTTTTCCATTGGGTATTCTTAACTGCTTTGTCAAAGATCAGTTGAACATAACAGTTGTGAGTTCATTTCTGGGTTTTTAATTCTGTTCCATTGATCTTTGTGTCTATTTTTGTGGCAGTACCATACTGTCTTGATGACTACAGCTTTGTAATAGAGCTTGAAGTCTGGAATTGTGATGCCACCAGCTTTGCTTTTCTTTTTCAAGATTGCTTTGGCTCTTCGGGGTCCTTTGTGGTTGTCTACAAATTTTAGGATTGTTTGTCCTGGCTCGTGAAAAATGCTGTTGATATTTTGATAGGGATTGCATTAAATGTGTAGATTGCTTTGGGTCATATAGACATTTTAACAATATTTGTTTTTCCAATTCATGAGCATGGAATGTTTTCCCATTTGTGTTCTATAGTTTTCAGAGTACGGATCATTTACCTCTTTGTTTAGGTTTATTTCTAGGTATCTTTTTTTTTTTTTGGGTGCAGTTGTAAATGGTATGGATTCCTTGATTTCTTTCTGCTGTTTCATTATTGGTGCGTAGAAATGCAACGGATTTCTGTGTGTTGATTTTTATATCTTGCGACGTTCCTGAATTTGTGTGTCAGTTCTAGCAATATTTTGGTGGTCTTTCACATTTTCTACATAGAGTATCATGTTGTCTGTGAATAGTGAAAGTTCGTCTTCTTCCTTGCTGATTTGGATGCCTTTTATTTCTTTTTGTTGTCTGATTGCTGAGGCTAGGACTTGCTATTCTTTATCTCTGCTCTAATCTTTATTCATTCCTGGTTTTGGGTTTACTTTTTTTATAGTTCCATAGTGTGTAAATTTGGGTTGTTGATTGAGATCATTCTTCTTTTATAATGCATGTTTTTACAGCTATAAGTTTTCTAGGTATTGGTTTAGCTGCATCCATTTGTTTTGATAGGTTTTATTTTCATTCATCTTATTCTGTAATTTTCCTAGTGATTTCTTTTTCCACCCATTAGATGTTTACATAGTTTATAATTTCCCTTCTGTTATTTATAGTTTTGTTCCATTGTAGTAGTAGTAGATACCTTATAGGATTTTGAACTTCTGAAATTTATTTAACTATATTATGGCCTGACAGATAATCTACCATGGAGAATGCTCCTTGTGTACTTGAAAGAGACAGAGCTGTTTATATTCTTTTCTTCCTTCCATTCTATTTTATATATATATTTTAAGTAATCTCTACACTTAGCATGGAGCTTGAATCCACAACCCCTAAGTCAACAGTCACACACTCTACCGACTGAGCCAGCCAGGGACCCGTCTTCCTTCCATTAAAAAAAAAAATTAAAAAGCGAATCTGTAAGTATTTCAAGATAAACGCAAGAAGTTGCAAAGAAAAAGAGAGCTCTCTTACATCCCTTAACCCAGCCTCCCCTAATGTTAACATCTTGCATAACTATAATACACTATCAAAAGAAATTTACATTGGCACAATTAATCCAGTTTATTCGGATTCACTATATATGTACATGTGTGTATATGAGTGTATGGAGCTCTGTGTGTTTTATCACACTTGTAGCTTTGTGAAACTACCACCACAATCAAGATACAAAACTGTACCGCACTGCAAAGCCTCCTTGTGCTCCTCCTTTATAACTATACCATCAGCTTCCTTGCCCTCTGACCCTGGCAACCATTAATCTCTTCTCATTCTCTGTAATTTTATTTCAAGGATAACACATAACAAATGGAATCATACAGTATATAATTTTTTGAGGTTAGCTTTTCTTACTTAGTATAAATCCCTTGAGGTTCATCCAAGTTACTGTGTTTAACAGTGGTTTGTTGTGTGAATCAGCGAGTAGTATTCTGCCACACGTCACCGATGTACTACAGGTTGTGTCACTGTTTATCCATTGAACAACTTTTTGG
The DNA here is from genome assembly GCF_004348235.1 of Phoca vitulina. Classification (NCBI taxonomy): domain Eukaryota; kingdom Metazoa; phylum Chordata; class Mammalia; order Carnivora; family Phocidae; genus Phoca; species Phoca vitulina. Next base: position 44,847,728 of record NW_022589728.1, read on the forward strand.
TAGCTTCCCATTTTTGATATTACAAATAAAGCTGCTCTGAACATTTGTGTACCAATTTCTATGCTTATATAAGTTTTCATTTCTCTGGGATATATGCCCAAGGTCACTATTGTTGCATTCTATGGGAAGTGCATTTTTATTAAAAGAAACTGCTAAATTGATTTCCAGAATGACTATGCCTACTGTACATTCCCATGAGTAGTATAGGAGTGATCCAGTTTCTCTGTGTCCTCACTAGCATTGGTTATTAACTCACCTACTTTGTATTTAGCTATTCTGATAAGTATGCGGTGATATCTCATCGTGTGCATTTTCCTTAGGATAATTATGTTGAACACTTCTCATATGCTTATTTGCCACATGTATTAGTGAAATGCGTATTCATGTTTTTTATTCACTTTCGAATTTGAATGTTTTCTCAATGTTGAGTTTTCAGAGTTCTTTTGTATATTCTAGAAACAAGTTCTGTGTCAGGTGTACGGTTTGCAAATACTTTCTGCAGTTTGTAATTTTTCCTCTAATCCTCATAACAGGGCCTTTTGGAGAACAAAAGTTTTCAAATTTGATTAGGTCCAATTTATCAGTTTTTCCTTTTATGCATATGTACTTTTGATATCAAATCTAATCACTCTTTGCCTAGCCCAAGATAGCAAAGATTTTCTTGTACATTTTTTTCTAAGAGTTTTGTAGTTGTAGATTTAATTCTGTAATGCAGTTTGAGTTAATTTTAATATAAGGTGTGAAGTTGAGTTTGAAGCTTTTTGCCTACGGATGACCACTTTTCCAGCACTGGTTGTTGGAAAGGTTGCCCCTATTCCATTGAATTGCTTTTCTACTTTTATCAAAAAACAATTTGGCATATTTACATGGGTTTATTTCTGGGTTCTCTATTCTTTTGCATTGATTAGTACCACACTGACTTGAGTACTGTAGTTAATATAGTAAGCCTTGGCACTGGGAATTGTGTATCCTCTCACTTGATTCTTGTCAACATTCTTCTGGCTATTTGAAATCGAACCTTTCTCTTTCCAAATAAATTTTAGAATGAGCTTGTCGATGTCTAGGAAAACCTTGTTGGGATTTGGCAGGAATTGCCTTAAATGTATAGATGAATTTGGAAGGAATTGTCATCTTTTCTATGTTGTCTTCTAATTGATGAACACAGTATGTTTCACGAGTTATTTAGATTTTTCTTTGATTTCTTTCATTAGCATTTTGTTTTTTCAGCATATATATCCTGTATGTGTTTGGTTAGATTTATACCTAAATATTTTCTTTGGAGTGTTCTGTGTTCTTGATTTTGGTTTCCAGTTAGTTATTTATCTTTACATTATGCAGTTGATTTTTATATGTTGATCTTATGTCCTGTGACTTTGCTTCAGTTATTTACTCTAGAAGTCGTTTTTGTTTTTGGTAGATTTCTACAAGTAGAGAGAGTTTTATTCACTTTCAATCTGTATGCCTTTCCACCCTTTTTTTAAATTACAAGTTAATATTCTTTACTGAATATGCATCCATGATGCCATTGTAAACACTTCAGCAAAGGTCAGTAGTAACATCACTGTTGCAAAAGCCAGTGGACATTTTTCATTTACTTTTTAATCTTCACTCAACTGTGATAGTTGATAATTTTGATCTTTTTCTGAAAACTTCAGTTTCTGTGGCTCCTCTGATTGTTTCCCTATCTCTTGGCACCAATCTGGCTTCTCTTGTGACTTCTTTTCTGCCATCCATTCCAAAATTTAGATTGAGTTTCTAGGCTTTCAATATTTTAATCCTGTCCTTGGATAATTTTATTTTCTGTGGATTTAGTTATTATATGTTGTTAATTCATAAAATTCTTAGAGTCCAGTCTCATTTTCTGATCTCTAACATCAAGAGCAAAATGGATCTTCGCTTATGTGACCCATAGAATGTTCCGAATTGAATTAATATTAAATCCTAAATCCTTTCCTCCTTTTACATTTCCTATTTCAGTGTACAATTCCATTATTTACCTTCAATCCAGAAACCCTGAAGTCATCCTTAACTTTCCACACTGCTTTTATTCAATTATTCATCCATTACTGGATTCACTGCTATACTATCTCTTGAATATGGGTCTTTCAGTCATCATTGGTACTTCTCTCCAAACCATTTTTCACACTGCCTCCAGGAATGATATTCCTAAACTGTAGACCTGATTGGTTAACTCTTGTGCTTAAAATTTATTAATGGCTGCCTTCCTGTTGCTTCTGTAGTTCTTCTCAATCTTTTTAGCCTGGCTTCCTGAATCACTTTCTCTTCTCTCATATTTCAGGTTCTCTAAATCATTTGTAATTCATCACACTGACACTGTATTAATTACTGTAGAACCTAAAGAAATATAATGTATAAAACATAATAAGCAGTTCATTTATGGACATGGATAATAGATGAGAATGATTTATCTGAGTTAATTTTCATTGCCTTATCAATAAAGTCCAGATACTTCAATTCCCATTAATATATTGGCAAATTAGAATATACTTACTTCAAGTTTAGTGTAAGCTGTATCTTAAAATGTCTTTTGTCCTTATAAAAATCCATTGAAAAAATTCTGTTCTTCACTATTTATATAATCTATTTGATGGATGAATTTCACAAAATTTATGTTTTGCCCCTTTCCAATACTCTAGAGAGCTTTGATTAATTTAAATATTAGTATAAGAAAATCTGTTAATAGAGGCAAATCTACAAAAATTAAATACAAATATTTTTGAAAGATTTTATTCATTTATTAGAGAGAGCGAGAGAGTGTGCACAAGCAGGGGGAGAGGGAGAAGCAGGCCCCCTTGCTGAGCAGGGAGCCCAACGTGGGGCTCAGTCCCAGGACCCTGGGATCACGACCTGAGCTGAAGGCAGGTGCTTTACCAACTGAGCCCCAGGTGCCCCACAAATAGTCAAAAATTAAGTACAGATTCTTTTAGTTTTCCATTGCATTTCAACACTGCTATTTTCTTCCTTTGCATATAGATGATTAAGAATTGTATATGATAGTTGTGTATTCTTCTCTGTGGCAACATGGAACTTTGTATTACATATGAAAAGGTCAAAAGAGATTAGTGTATTTAACTTCACTTGCTTTATTATTGTTTGAATTGACAGTAATAAAAATCTCTCAAGATATACAAAATTATTTTAGTTTATGTATAGTTTGACTTTTTTTTTTTAAAGATTTTATTTATTTGAGAGAGAGTGTGTGTGTGAGTGGAGTGGGTGGAGGACAGGGCAGAGGGAGAGAGAGAGAGAGAGAATCTCAAGCAGACTCTGCACTGAGCATGGAGCAGGGACTCGATCTCATGACCCTGGGATCTTGACCTAATCCAAAACAGAACTGACACTTAACCAGCTGAGCCACCCAGGTGCCCCTACTTTTACTTTAATAAACTGCATTGTTCTTGCTAAAAAAAAAAAAATACATCCTAGAATCTTTTATTATGGCATGTATAAGCTTAAAATAGATGCCATATGAAAACTAAACTTGGCATAAACTGGATTTTTGGTTAAATAAATTAAACTTACTGAGGAAATTTTAATTCTTGTTTGCCATGTTGGATGTTTTTGAGGGGTCCTCTTGTATTTGTTTTATCCTTGGAAAGTTTTTCCCTTTTATTCTTTTGAGCTGAAAATGGTATTTTCATTCTCTCATAGCTCTTCTTAGGAAGAAGAAAAGTCACATTTGGATTCAAACAAGTAATGAAGTCTTTTATTTTTATGAAGGACTTTCTAAGAATGTTATGAATGAATGAAAATACGGGGTTGTAATAGAAGTGCCAGTACAACCTTAATTACAGTGTTCAGTGTTGTGGACACTATAATTTATATGTTTCAATGCTGCAAACAGGAAACAATGCTGATTTGATACTTTGCAGCTTGGTGGTGGTTGCATGTTCTCTTTTCCCTTTTAGCCTTAAGCCGTCTCAATGTGTTGTCTGGCATTAATAATAATGAAGAACACAGACTGCAGCTCCTAGTTTTTTACTTCTGTTTGGTTCACAAGCTAGTCCATAGGTTCCCTTTCAATTCATAAAATGTAATGGTTCTCTGATTTTCCTTCTGATGATTAGATACTGCTAATTTCCTTTTTCCTTGAACTTCATTTTGTCATGATTTTTTTTTTGAAACTTGGGATATCTAGTACTTAGAAACTACTGAGTCTATATCTGAACTGGGTTTTCTATAGACAGATAAGAGTTGGGTTTTACGAGTCTGACAGTTTCTGTTTATTAATTGGGGTGTTTTAGATTATTTATATTTTGTGTGGCTTTTAGTAAGGTTGATCTTAAGTCGAATGTCTTTTTGTTTTCTATTTGTCCCATCTAATTCTTGTTCCTTTTTTTTTTCTGCCACTTTTGGATTAGCTGAGTATATTTGAGCATTCCATTTTATCTTTGTTATTGGTTTATTTGCTATCTCCATTTTTTAGTGGTTGCTCTAGGATTAACAATATGTATGTTTAGCTTACATCATCTACTTTCAAATAATATACCACTTCAGTGGTAATGTAAATATTATTCTTTACTTTAGTATGCTTACAACAGTATTTTTCTCTTTATCCCTTGCCATCATTTGTGCTAAAGTTGTTATAACTCTTCTATATATATTATAAATCTGCAATATGTTATAATTCCTTTGAACAGTCTGTGTTTTAAGAAATTAAAAAATAGGAAAAAGTGTTTGTTGTATTTATCCACATAGTTACTTCTGGCATTCTTAATTTTTTTTTTTTTTTTTTTTTTTAAAGATTTTATTTATTTATTCATTAGAGACAGAGAGAGAGAAGCAGAGGGAGAAGCAGGCTCCCAAGGAGCAGGGAGCCCGATGCGGGACTCGATCCCAGGACCCTGAGATCATGACCTGAGCCGAAGGCAGACGCTTAACCATCTGAGCCACCCAGGCGCCCTCTTAATTTTTTTTATATAGATCAAAGTTTTCATCTAGCAGCATTTTATTAAGCTTGAAGAACTTCCTTGAGTATTTTTTGTAGTCCATTTCATCTTGCTGCAGATTCTTTCAGCTTTTGTTTGAGAAGTCTTTGCTGCTTTCTTTGCTTAACAATTCTGATTTCTAGATTTAACCTTTGGGTTAACTCCTGCTTATCTGCTTATGCCTAGGATTTTTCTAATAGCAGCTCTATCTATTTTCTATTCAAAAGAGAACAGCAAGAATTAGAATGAGAGAAAAACGGCTAACTCTTAGAAGATGAAAGGATTTTAGTGAGAGCAATAGAAACAGCTTAAAGTAATTCCTTCCTTTTTTGAACTAAAAATTTCAAGACTTTAACAAACTCTAATATTTGTCAAAAATTTTCACTTTTGATAAGCTGTTTATCCTTATGAACTTTAATTTCCTCATTTGTTAAATAACAGTATCTTATAGGATGTTTTTGATGTTTATGAACAATGAATATAAAGCTTGCATTGTTTGTACCCATAATACTTAAGTCATACTGTAAAATAATATTCTATCTGTTTACTTTAAAAAAGTTCCTTTATAAATAATGTTCTGACGTTGAAGACTCTTTCTCTTCCCCACTTATCAACTGGTATCTCGTGCATACCATTGTGCAGAGTATCCTAAATACCACCTCCATTCTATTTTACTATTTTCAGGCTTTTTAATGTCTAGACTCAATGGAGTCTTTTCCTGTCTCAATTTACTCAACAACCACTTACTCTTTAACCCACTGTAATCTGGCTTCTTCCCTTACTACTCTAATAGAACTACTCTTTCAAACTTCTGTAATGATCTATTAGTATTATGAGTAAGTTAATTTTTGTCCTAATTTGAGATGATTATAAATACTGTAATATTCAGATTTGATATCTTTTTGGTGGAGAATTAAATTTGTCCACATTGTCCAAAGATGGAGTAATTTTGAGAGAATCTTGTTTGGTGTTGATGGTTATTTTGTGCATCTGCATACACACAGGTGCTGCTTCTGATCAGTATTCAGTTAGTTGTTGAGATCTTCCCAAAGTCTAGGCTCATACCTGTGTAACAGTGCACTCTTTAACTCTCCTGGCAGGTTTTGTTCTTTGCCTCAACTTGTCTAAATGCAGACATCCTTGCAAATTAGATCTCATTCTCAATTTTAGTATCATATTTATTAACACCATTATTTGCCTCTGAATTGCATTTGTTTTATAGGGAAAATAGGAAATTTCAGTGAGTATATATAAAATTATTCTAATATCTACAGTGCAAACAGCAATGTCCTAGAAGGGGAAAATGTTATTTAGGGTTTTCTGTATTAAGTAGTTAATGTTAACAGAAAATTTTCATGTGTCAGAGAAAAGCCAATAAGAGATTGAATACACCTTTATGAGATAAAAAATTATCATTATTCCTCTTTTTCAAATGAGACAGATTTTAAACTGTTAAAGAGTATGGGTTTTGGAAAACAAGTTTATTAGATATATACATTATTCTTTTTAATAAAGAATACATTGTTTTCTTATACTAGTTAAAAGTATTTACATCTTTTCTTGACCATTGTTTAAAGCATGAGTATAAATGGACACTCAAATATAGAATAGTTGTTAGGCAGTTTCAAAACAAAATAAACAAGTGTTTCTTATTGAAACAGGAATATGGTAAACATTATGGCTGTTGAGTTTTTCCCTTATTGCCCCTCCCCCCTTTTTAAAAGCAGCATACTTAGTATTACACCACTTCTTTAGGAGTAAAAGTCCCTTTCATAGCTAAAGCAAAAGGAGTCATTATAATCTGAATATTTAAGAATTTGTGAATTTTATACTTGCTAATGTTGTTACACTATATAATTAAATACTTTTTAATCTTTTATGTCATTCCTTTAAAACCTTTAAAATTCTCACTTGGCTTTAGTAGTACTATTGAGAATGTACTCATGGTACTATTGGGAAAATTCTGTGCTTCACTGAAAATTTATCTGAAATGCATTTTTTTCTTATTAGAATATTAGGATATTCTGGGAGTTTTCCCCCTTTTTAGAATTACATATGATTTGATGTTTCCAGTTTTTTTCACCCATACTTTTTCCTAGGTTACTTTTAGATCTTATTTTACCATGTTGGCAACATTATAACTTTTACACTTACATGTGTTTAGAATATGCTGTTTTGATAATATGCTGTAGTTACATATATTATTTCCTTGCAGTAATGTTTATGTATTTCTATGTATGTGTTTCTATTTCTCCTAGAAACTTAAGCCTATTTTCTTACTGCCACTTGCTTTCCTTTCTCTTTTTAAACCTTTACTCTTTCGTTAGATGTTAGCCAAAGGGATAACAGTAGAAATGCCTTGTCATCTTGGCAGTACTTTTGCCAAGCAAAAATTCTGTGCTTTTTCCTCCCTAGCTGTGGAGGTGGTCTGAATTTTTTGCCTTACATGATGAAAACACTGGGTTATAATGCGATTTCAAGTTGGATAAATGTTTATCCTGTACATTTTTATTAGGACAAATGTTTTAAAGCAGGGACCATCAAACTACGGTCTGTGGGCCTATCACCTGTTTTGGTAAATAAAGGTTTTTTTTGAAACACAGCCAATCTTATTTGTTTACATATTGTCTGTGGCTGTTTTCATTTTTCAGTGGGCAATGGCAGAATTGAGTAGTTGGAACAGACTATATAGATTGCAAACCTAAATTTTTATTGTCTGGACCTTTATAGAAAAAGTCTGCCTACCCTTGTTTTAAAGTATGTGACCATCCCAAAATTGACATTTAATTCCATTAAAAGAGTGTAAATACTATATATTGCTTTTTCTAGATTGGTATGATAGGAATTTGCATGTTTGTAATTACTCAAAATTTAGAGAGCCCACAGACATTTATGTTGAGTTGATATTTTCAGTGTGGACAGTATAGTTTTTGTGTATATTTATATTTTTATGTATAAATAGATGATTTGGAAAGGTAAAGTATTATTTAGTGTTAAATTATCAGATACCCAGATACCTTGCTTGAGTAATACCCAAATAATTTGAGCCCTTAAATTAAGTAATTTTCTTTATTTGGAGACAGAAAGAAAATAAGTTAATACTGAATGGTTAGAAATTAAATTATTAGACTATGTGTGTGTGTATGTGTTTTCATGTGTAGTGTGAGGCAGGAATATGGCTAATGGTTCTTGTACCATTTGAATAGTTTTTCTTTCCCACTGATTTATAGTGCCACCTCTGTCCTATTCCAAGTATTCATATCTATCTGGATCTGATTCTAGGCTCTTTTGTTCTATTGGTTTGTTTAAATTTAATATAGTTCTATAATCATAATGCTGAAGGAGGGGCCATCTGTGTGTGTGTGTGTGTGTGTAGATATTCATTCATATCACTGAGGATTTTAATACATTTATTTTAAAACCTTCTCAGTCTGTTCTAGAAGATTAATATTACTGTGAGTGAATGTCATTGATTTCTTTAGCTATCTTGGCATCGGATTGCTTTGTGCGTTTTAGAATAGTGGTTTGTAAGGTTATTTTGAATAGGGTCACTATCTATTGTACCACCTTTTCTCTCAAGCCCTTTTGCTTATCCCTTCTTGTCTAGTAGTTTTACAGTTAACTTGTTCTGGCTTCTCCTCTGGAGCCAAGTCTTATTTTGGCAGTTCAGGGCTCCTGGGTGTTGCTATTGGGTGATACAAAGTTACTTGTGTCAATTCTTACTTGTGCGGTTTGTTTCCTCAGATTCCCTTGCCATGCAGCTTCATGTTAAGTTATAGGCAGCAGTTGGCAGTAGTTCTTTTTGGCCTCTTTTCAAGAGTTGGATGTTTTTACTCATTATTGGTTTCAAGTGTTGAGCCTGGTAATGGTCTCCTGCCGTACTTGGCCCATTTTGAGTCCTCTTTATTCCTCACCTGCCTCAGTCAGCTCTTATACCTTGAGCATAACTGTATCTCTGCTTCAGTCTGAGTCACTGCTTTGAACCCGGCTAAAATTTTTTTTTCTTTTTTTTTCTTTCACTTTATTGTTAGCATCCTCCAGCCCCAAGTTTTTCCACTTATCTAGTCTGCCATATTTTAGGAGTGTTAATCCTTATCTTGCTTTTTATTGGAAATCTAGTAGCTTCAAATATTGCCTCTATTTGGATGAGCCCCAAATCTTTAACTCTGATTGCCGTTTTGATCTTGACTTGTACGTGTTCAGTTCCCTTGTAGGCGTACATATTGGTTGATGTGCTTTCACCAAAAATGCTACATATCCAAAAATGAGTCTATTATTTACTATAAAATTAGATTTAAAGAATCAGATCATTATTTCCTGGGTAGTCTGGAGCTTAGAGAGCAGTGTCATCCTGTATGGTTTGTGGTCAAGCATCACACTGCTCTGAAATTTTCAAAGCTCATTAGCATCATTTTGCAAAGTTAGAGTAGATCTAAAAGTTCACGTTTCACTTTCTTAGACTGAGAAGATGGTAGTTTTGTTGACTGAATTAGGATGTAAAGGACAGAGGATTTTTTTTTTTTTTGAAATGGAGGTAAGGGAAAAGGAACAGTCATTTGCAGAGTTTGTTTATTTTACACGTGTTGACTTTGAGGTGCAAGCATTTAAAAACGTTCTCATTGCTACTTCCCACATCATCTAATTTCTAAACTTTTATAATAATCTGTAAATTGTTTGTATCTCTGCTTTAGCTTTCTGTCACATAACCAGAAGATTCTTCTTCCTGAATGAAGTACTTCATTTTGTTAATCTTCTACACCTAAATTTCATGGACTGACCGATATGTAAAATAAAGCTTAAATTCCTGTAAGGAAGATATTCATGGTAGAGATCATTTACTCTAGCTTTTTATAGCCTCATGTTTCATTGTTCTCTACTTTACCTAGTTGGACTACTTATTCTCTTCAATAGGACATATGATTTTTTCCTTCCTATCTTTCTTGGTTCAGTCTCCCCCTTTTTTTGTCCTGTAGGGCACAGTCTTTTCAAACCTCATGTCCTTCGTGACATTTTACTGACTAAAGCTCACTGTGATCAATCCCTCCTCCAAATATATTGTACTCAGTACTGTGCTGTTAGGTGGCCTTTTCTCATAGGGAGGAAGTAGAGCAACTGTGGTTAGGATTATGTGATTTAATACCCGTGTGATTTTGAACCATTTAATCTCTTTATGCCTTAGTTTCCTCATCTTTAAATGGAGACACTTTTGCATGGGGAATACTATCTAATTCATAGGGTTATTAAGAGGATTAAGAGAGATGAGTGTCATGTCATTAGCAGTAGGTAACACATTAGAAGTGCCATAAATAAAAAAAATTTTCTGTTTGTCTTTTCCTCCCTCTCTGCCTTTCTTCTTTCTCTTTCTGCCTGCTTTTTGGTCTTTCTTTTAAGTTTAGGAAAGGGCTTATAGGAGGGGCTTTTCAGCCAGCCAGAGCTGGGTGTTTATCCCAGCTCAGTCACTTCCTATCTTTTTGACCTTGGGACCTTTTTTTTTTTTTTTTTAAGAATCTAAAAATTTTTAGTCATATAGAAAAAAACTTTCCTACACCTTTTTTTAAAAATGATAGTGAGTATAGCTATAAAATAGATACAAAGCCAAGCAAATCCAGATACGATTTTACATCGAGTTGCCTAATAGTGCCCTTCCAGAACTCTTATTAGCACGGGAATCCTTATATACAACTTAGACTTTTAAAAATTATTGACCTAGGAGGCGCAAAGCCACATGAAGTGGCTGTTGCCCAAGAAAACACCTTTTATTTTAATGCCTGCTGCTGGTTTCCAATCATTACTTCCCTGTTCTTTTCTTTTTTTTTAAATATTATGTTATGTTAATCACTATACATTACATCATTAGTTTTTGATGTAGTGTTCCATGATTCATTGTTTGTGTATAACACCCAGTGCTCCATGCAGAACGTGCCCTCTTTAATACCCATCACCAGGCTAACCCATCCCCCCCAGCCCCCTCCCCTCTAGAACCCTCAGTTTGTTTTTCAGAGTCCATTGTCTCTCATGGTTCGTCTCCCCCTCTGATTCCCCCCTTCATTCTTCTCCTCCTGCTATCTTCTTCCCTTTTTTTTTTTTTTTTTTTTTTTTTTTTAACATATAATGTATTATTTGTTTCAGAGGTACATGACCTTGGGACCTCTTAAGCTCTAATTTCCTCATCCTTAAAATACTTGAGGCCTGGCCTGGCGTATATAAGTATTCAATAAAGGTCATTATTGTTTCTTTGTGACATATATGATTGCTGACTAACCTACATTGCTCTTAACCTTTTTATGCATATAAGGATTGTTCGTCAAGAAGGTAAGTAAAGTACCTAGATAAGGGCTGTCTATTTACACTAGTTATTTTCTCTCTAGGTGTCTAACACATAAATACACATTGATCAGGTCTTTCTTGTTGAAGGAAGTTATATGTAAGAGAAGTACAGTTTTATTAATTTACTCAAGCACCCAATCCCCCGTACCCCTTTGTGAATTCTGGGAAAAATTAGATAGTAGAATGAGTCTTTTGCCAGAATGCCTCTGTATATGCTTTTGTTCTTTCCTCTCTTAATTTCTGCCTGTTTCACCTTCCAAATATGAGTGGGTCTAACCAATTCAATCCAGTGGCCTAAAAAGAGAGGAGGAGGAGAGGTTGGCAATATGATATATGCCTAGTGATAAGAGGGAAGGGGATGTCCTAGGCAATAATATAGGACAGATTTTCCTTAAATGTGTTGCTGTTAACCAGCACAGTTTTCTGGCTGGGGCAGTATCTTGGGTCAGGTGGCTGTGTGTGTGTGAAAAGAAGTCAGGAGAGAGATGGCTAATCTGGGATACATGGCTCTGGTACCGTTACTTGATCCAGCATGGATCTCAAAGATAGAAGACAGGCCCCACCACACAGGTGTTTATAGTTAGTAGTGATGTCTTTCATTATTAAAATGTAGCCTAATGAATGTTCAGCTTTGGCCTGTCAGATTAGCTATTCCTCCTTTTGGGAGGATCAAGCAAAGGAATGTAAGGGGGCATCAACTTTTCCTCTTCTTGCCCAGAATTCTCACCCTTGATGGGAGAGAAGATGGAAGCAGCCTCTTCTGTGGGTAAAATTGATGTGTGAAGAGATTGGGGACATATGTAATTTCTTAAATGTGCTAGGTATTTTTTTTTTTTTTTTAATGACTAAAATTAAGTTGATTAATATTGCTGTCAGGGTAGAGGTGAGCCAGAGATTCCCATTTTTATCATGAAAGTTAGTGAATGTGTTTTCCCTGGCTCTGTCTAGTGTTCTCCAGGTATACCCCAGCTTTGGTGACTTTATTTGGCTGAGTCTCTGAAGTTCAGGTTTACTCTTAGAGATTCTTTATTGCATTTGACAATTGCTAGTGTACTTGCTACTGTACTTGCCAAAGAGGATAAAGGTGCATGTCCCTATGAGTTCTGTAGTAGGTCATTTGCAAGGCCCTCACTCTGTCTTTCAGTAGTTTTTGGTGACCAGAGCTTCCAGGTAAGCCTCAGTTCTTTTCTGCTTATCTGCATGCCACAAGGCTGAAGAGTGTAAAGCACATCACTTCTTAATTCTACCTTTCAGTTTTTTTTCTTCAGTTCTTTTCTTTGATTTTAACCTCTTTGTCTATTTTTAAACAAGGAGTTGGAATGATTCAGCCACCTGTTTTAAGTCATGTCCTCAATCTTATTCATATCATTGTGAATCTGGGAGTTGATGGATTTCAAGTTTTAATTGACTCCCCCTTATGAGGGCTAAGGTGAAAAGTATGCAACCTGATCCTATGATCTGTCAGTATGAAAGTAATGGATCTATTTACATAGTGTTCACCACATTTTCCCTCTTTTTGTAGAGGAACTTTTGTAAGGAAATGACATTCTTGCTTGTTTCATGAGGAGCAAAGGGCAGTATTTTCAGAAATAGCTATGTGGTCCCCAAGAGAAAACATTCTTTTGCCATGAAATATACTTACCAGACATTTTGGGAAAAATTGCAACCTAAATAAGAAAGATACAACTGTAATGTGTTTGGGGTTAAAAATTATCTCAAAATATTTTAGCTAGTATTTTTGAGAACAGGGTTTCTTTTATTAGAAATTAGAGACTTTCAATGAAGTAAATGTGTCCAGAGTGATGCATACTGTTCAGGAGCAGATGGTGAACTCATAATGATGGAAGTAATTCCAGTTTTAATGGTAAATATTGTAATTCTTGTTTTGCTTTATTTTTATTTAATGTAGTTGGGATAGGATTTGAATGGAAGCTGACTTGTAATTGATACAATTAAAATGTAATTGAAATGAAAACAGGTTCAAGTTATCAAAGGGATTACTTTCTAAATATATATGCAACCCTTATTTCCTAACCGTAATTAAGAATTATTTGCATTTGCACATTTGGTAGTGTTTGTTTTATAGTACCTTTGAGTACCATGATTAATGGCCATTTTTAAAGCACACTAAAATTTCAGGTTTCTTATAAATTTTGTTTAAGCAAATTATTTAGATTTTTCTTTTGAATAATAAAAATGTGTAGTTTGTAGGGAAGCTTTATTTACCTTTTTTTTTTTTTAACTATTTGAAATCTTATGTTTAGTCTATGTACTTTACCTTTTTTTGCTGCTAATAACTTTTAAAAAATAAAAATAACTTCTTTTACTTTAAAATGTTTGTCATCTCATGTATGCCAGATTTATTGGACTGCAGTAGTTTTAGTGCATTTTGGCTGGAATGTTTATTATGACATCACTGTAATCTATATACAGTATGTGATTTCAGATGGTTTTAGTGTTAAATATTTTCATAATTATGCTAGTTTTGGCAGTTCACTTGGAACTTTTTCACATTTCTTTAATGAACATGTTTTACTTCTGGGCTTTTGAGACAACCATATGTTTCAAAAATTAATAGTGTGCTTTTAGTGTTAACGTTGTGCAGAAGTGTATGACTACAGACATTTTTAAGGACGTAAGCTGAACTAAAAGTCATTACAGTAAGGTTTTATTCACAGTAGTAGTCTTTTAGTATTTAGAGATGATAACATCCCCCAAAATAACAGAAGATGTCATTATAAAGATTGAATAGTGAAGTTGTTTTGTGGAATGAAACACTGTGAAGTTTGTTTTGCATTAACTTAAAATGAACATAAATTCATGAGAATTTTTTTTCTTTATGATAGCAAATGTTTTACTTTCTGCTTGTATTGAAGTTTCAAACAAATTTTTTTCTTCTGCTAATATATCACCAGCATCTGAAGCCATGTTATCTTGTAAAGGATTCATCTTATATAATTGTTTTATTCTCTTGGTATGGTATTGAATAAGAATTTTTGTTGTCTAAAGGTCTTATTGTTCTTATTCTGGTATCCTATTAGATTGGTAAATTTAGTGATTTTCCTTTTTAATCTTGAAATTTTGTCTTCAAATATGTAAAATGGAAAAACTGAATTCCTCACCATTCTTGTGTTATAAAATAGTTTTATTGATTAATGAATTGATGAGGCACAGTACACCATTGGTTATCCTTTGTATTGAAACTTTTTTTTTTTTTCCTTAAGAGACGGGGAGGGAGAGGAGAGGGGCAAAGGGAAAGGGAGAGAGAGAATCTTAAGCAGGCTCCACCCCCCAGAGTGGAGCCTGACTCGGGGCTCGATCTCATGACCTGAGCCGAAATCAAGAGTCAGACACTTAACCAACGGAGCTACCCAGGTGCCCCTATATTTTTACCTTTGATATTTCCTTATATGTATCTTTCCTTTAGGCAGAATGTGCTCTTTTATCCTGAAAATAGGAAAAAGAAGATGCTAAATACTTTTACTTTATTACTACCCCATCTATTTCCTCCCTGTATTGCCTTTCTTCTTGAAAGAGCAATCTATGTTTATTGTTTCCACTTTAATTTCTCTTTCACTCTTTGAACTATTCATTTACTGCTCCCACTCCTGTCTCTCTGCTAGAACTACTAAATCTCCTTTTTTATATGTTACTGGCATCCTAATACCACATCTTGAAACATAGCAACTAGAATGAAGACTGAGAATATCTTTATAGTTCTTAATGTTACCCCATTTTTATTGAACTGGTTCATGCCTTCAGCTTCTGGTATGGTTCTTTCATCTTAAGCATTGAATACTTTGGCTTTATTTGGCTAATCATTATTCCTTGTACATGTTACATACATATATACTCTTTTCCTTTTGCTTACGGTTTTCCTCCATTTAGCCTCCAATCTTAACCTAAAACATTCCTATATTCACTTTTATGAGCCTGACCTCTCTAGTTCTTCCAAATAGACTGACTCTCTGTTCCTAACTTAACAAAAAGTACTGTGGAAAAAAAAAAGTACTGTGTAGAACTGGTTATATATGTTTTCAATAGATTCTGAAATCTTTGAGGACGGGTATGAAATCTGATTTGTCTTTGTACATCCAACAATTAGCACATTTTTAAAAGCATTATATAAACTTTTGTTGAATCAAGGCAGGAAAAGAGTACTGTCTGCATTGTGTAAATAAGGGAATACATTTCAAAAATGTGTTTTGTTGAAGTTTTTGTTACTCATATCAAAGCCCAATGGAACCTTATATCTAATGTGGATAATAGGGCGCCTGGGTGGCTCAGTCGTTAAGCGTCTGCCTTCGGCTCAGGTCATGATCCCAGGGTCCTGGGATCGAGTCCCACGTCGGGCTCCCTGCTCTGCGGGAAGCCTGCTTCTCCCTCTCCCACTCCCCCTGCTTGTGTTCCTGCTCTTGCTATGTCTCTCTCTGTCAAATAAATAAATAAAATCTTAAAAAAAAAAAAAAAGCTTAATGTGGATAATAATTCAGTAAACATAATTAAACAGGATGCAAAGGAGTCTAAGGATGATTAAGATTAATCATTAAGGTGATTAAGAAGACAGCTTTGATTCTTAATTTAATACACAAATACTGAGAGCCTTAACATATAAACAAAAAATGGGGGGGGAAGTTAAGATTCTTTCCATTTATTTATTAATTATTATTATTATTATTTGGTGGGCAGTAAAGCAAGGTTTATTGAGTGATAGCAAAGTGATAGTACAAAGTTCCGAGGAAGGAGGGGACCTGAGAGGGTTGCCACCTGAGTTTCTAAGTCCAGGGGTTTTTATGGGCTGTTTTAGTCTGATTAACCCTCCCTGCACCTGTCATTCAATCAGATTTTTGTCACATGTCTCTGTCATATGGAAAAGGGTGGAGGGCTCCTTCCAGGGTGGTGTAAAATCCTTTTAAGGGTGGTTTCCTCTCAGGGCGGGGGGCCCCTTGTCCTGCCCTCCTTCCAGCTATCCATCATTCCCCCCTCTGAAGAGGTAACCCTAACTGCTGTCAGGGAAGAAGGGCAATGACAAATCATATCTACTTCCTGCTGGTGGGGGGGGGGGGACATTGGATGGGGTGGCAGTCAGGGTTCCTCTCATCCCGATCTATCAAGGGGTTCCCTGTAGATGTCTGGTTTGACCTCCATGTGAGGCTCCATCTGA
Source organism: Phoca vitulina (assembly GCF_004348235.1). Lineage (NCBI taxonomy): Eukaryota > Metazoa > Chordata > Mammalia > Carnivora > Phocidae > Phoca > Phoca vitulina. The sequence goes on from NW_022589728.1 coordinate 44,864,168, forward strand.
ATGACCGTTAGGAGTTTGAGGACCTTTATTGGATAGTTGTCCTTAATGATGGCACAGATCCCTGTCGGGCCTCCATGAATGTTATAGGATTTTTTCTCCGTCGATCCCTGTGGTTCTTGGTCAAGCTGCTTCGAAGAATGAAAAGATAGATCAGACAGAGTGGTGGGCAGCAAAGCAAGGTTTATTGAGCGATAGCAAAGTGATAGTACAAAGCTCCCGAAGGGGGAGGGGACCCGAGAGGGTTGCCCCCTTTCCATTTATTTTGTATTCAGATGGAAAGTGTTTAAAAAAAACTTCTGTTAAATTGTCTTCTTTTGCGAAAGTCATATTTAAGAATTTTTTTATGTTATCAAGCAGTTTATTTAGATACCAACTCAAGAAAGGAAGAATTTGTGGTTTAAACTACTTGTTATTTTTAAATGCTGTTTGAGAGTGCAAATTATAAGAATTGTTTGGCTATTTATATAGATTTTTTAGAGCTAAGAAATTAGTCTAGCTAATCAAATTTAGTAACATAAATTGTATATATTCAACTAAAAAAACCTTTCCTAATTCTTGAATGGTGGTTGATACTTTCCTTTTCTTTAAAATAAAAATAGGATGACCATGAAAGCTGTGGTTCTAATTCTACCAACCGAAGTACTACTGAGAACACGAAATCATCAGTAAAACCCCGAAGAACAATTCAGCAGGCTGCTCCCACAGATCCTGATTTACCACCAGGTAATTTCTAATGAGCTTGGTAAAGCCAAAATTTCACTTGTTACTAATCGTTGTTGTAGCCTGTTGTAGAATGTACACTTTCAATATTTAGTGTCATAGAATACTTAGACTATATGTGTATGTGCATTTGCTCATGACATAAGAACAGATTGAGTCCAGAGCCCTCAAACATGTCTTTCATTGAAATTTTGATGCTCTTTTGCTGCAGGTCTGTTTCTTAAGTTTCTTTCTTACATTCCGTCCAAACAAAGACTTGGCTCTGCTTTCTCAGTCACTCACTCTCACTTTCCTGCCTTACCTAACTGGAGGACTAGTATCCTCTTTGTTCCCCTTGCTTCTTTTTTTTTTGGGGGGGGGTTCCTTTTTTTAAATTTTAAGTTCAATTAATTAACAATATAGTGTATTATTAGTTTCAGAGGTAGAGTTCAGTGATTCATCAGTTGCATACAACACCCAGTGCTCATTTCATCATGTGCCCTCCTTCATGCCCACCACCCAGTTACCCCATCCGCCCCCCCACCTCCCCTCCAGCAAGCCTCAGTTTCTTTCCTATGCTTAAGAGGTCTCTTATGGTTTGTCTCCCTCTCCGGTTTCATCTTGTTTTATTCTTCCCAAGTAGAAAGACACTAGATTGTTCTGAGTTTCAGGAAACTATAGAATTCACCAACAGGATCACAGAATTTTGTAACCATCTCTTTCATTTCCTGAAATTTTTATTTACCTGGAATAGTAGTGGCTTACAAACAACAGTTCTTTAGTAATTATTTAATGAAGAAGAATAATGTGATCATGATGTGTCAGCTCTGTGGCCAGAGTGCATTGCTGACTATTTACTGTTAGGAGTTGTTTCTATCAGTCACTTCTCTTTTGATTTTATTCATCAGTCATTTCTTTTTCTCAGAGGTATAGTTGACATTGGTACATATTTGTTTTCTGTGCCAAAAAGTTTGTAGGCTTTCTGTTGGTTTTAACCTAGTTAATTTTTTTTTTTTAATTTTTTTTATTGTTATGTTAATCCCCATACATTACATCATTAGTTTTAGATATAGTGTTCCATGATTCATTGTTTGTGCATAACACCCAGTGCTCCATGCAGAACGTGCCCTCCTCAATACCCATCACCAGGCTAACCCATCCTCCCACCCCCCCTCCCCTCTAGAACCCTCAGTTTGTTTTTCAGAGTCCATCGTCTCTCATGGTTCTTCTCCCCCTCCGATTTCCCCCCCTTCATTCTTCCCCTCCTGCTACATTCTTCTTCTTTTTTTCTTTCTTAACATATATTGCATTATTTGTTTCAGAGGTACAGATCTGAGATTCAACAGTC